>NC_141782.1:13412261-13586644 GCF_054643075.1 Acanthaster planci
AAAGAATAGAGTTAGGGTTAAGTTCAAATTTGAAAGAATAGGGTTTGGGGTTAGGGTTAGGGTTAAATTCAAAATTCAAAGGATAGGGTTAGGGTTTACAAATTCAAATTTTAAAGGATAGGGTTAGGGTTATGATTAGGTTTAAGTTCAAATTGGAAAGAATAGGGCTAGGGTTAGGGGTTAGGGTTAAATTCAAAAATTAAAGGATAGGGTTAGGGTTATGGTTAGGTTTAAGTTCAAATTTGAAAGAATAGGGTTAGGGTTAAACATTAAACTTGTAAGAATAGGGTTAAGGTTAAAAATTCAAATTTGTAAGAATAGGGTTAGGGTTAAATTCAAAGGATAGGGTTAGGTTTACGAATTCAAATTTTAAAGGATAGGGTTAGGGTTATGATTATGTTTAAGTTCAAATTTGAATAAATAGGGTTAGGGTTTGGGGTTAGGGTTAAATTTAAAATTTAAAGGATGGGGTTAGGGTTAGGGTTAAATTCAAAGGATAGGGTTAGGGGTTACAAATTCAAATTTTAAAGGATAGGGATAGGGTTATGATTAGGTTTAAGTTCAAATTGGAAAGAATAGGGTTAGGGTTAAAAATTCAAATTTGTAAGAATAGGGTTAGGGTTAGGGTTAAATTCAAAGGATAGGGTTAGGGTTTCCGAATTCAAATTTTAAAGGATGGTGTCAGGGTTATCTTTAGGGTTAAGTTCAAATTTGAAAGAATAGAGTTAGGGTTAAGTTCAAATTTGAAAGAATAGGGTTTGTGGTTAGGGTTAGGGTTAAATTCAAAGGATAGGGTTAGGGTTTACAAATTCAAATTTTAAAGGATAGGGTTAGGGTTATGATTAGGTTTAAGTTCAAATTGGAAAAAAGAGGGCTAGGGTTAGGGGTTAGGGTTGAATTCAAAATTTAAAGGATAGGGTTAGGGTTATGGTTAGGGTTTTAGTTCAAATTTGAAAGAATAGGGTTAGGGTTAAAAATTCAAATTTGTAAGAATAGGGTTAGGGTTAAAAATTCTAATTTGTAAGAATAGGGTTAGGGTTAAATTCAAAGGATAGGTCTAGGGTTTACAAATTCAAATTTTAAAGGATAGGGTTAGGGTTATGATTAGGTTTAAGTTCAAATTTGAAAGAACAGGTTTAGGGTTTGGGTTAGGGTTAAATTCAAAATTTAAAGGATGGGGTTAGGGTTAGGGTTAATTTCAAAGAATAGTGTTAGGGTTAAAAATTCAAATTTGTAAGAATAGGGTTAGGGTTAAATTCAAAGGATAGGGTTAGGGTTTACGAATTCAAATTTTAAAGGATAGGGTTTGGGTTATGATTAGGTTTAAGTTCAAATTTGAAAGAACAGGGTTAGGGTTTGGGGTTAGGGTTAAATTCAAAATTTAAAGGATGGGGTTAGGGTTAAATTCAAAGGATAGGGTTAGGGTTTACGAATTCAAATTTTAAAGGATGGTGTCAGGGTTATCTTTAGGGTTAAGTTCAAATTTGAAAGAAAAGGCTAGGGTTAGGGGTTAGGGTTAGGGTTAAATTCAAAATTTAAAGGATAGGGTTAGGGTTATGGTTAGGGTTAAGTTCAAATTTGAAAGAATAGGGTTAAGGTTAAAAATTCAAATTTGTAAGAATAGGGTTAGGGTTAGGGTTAAATTCAAAGGATATGGTTAGGGTTTACGAATTCAAATTTTAAAGGATAGGGTTAGGGTTATGATTAGGTTTAAGTTCAAATTGGAAAGAATAGGGCTAGGGTTAGGGGTTAGGGTTAAATTCAAAATTTAAAGGATAGGGTTAGGGTTATGGTTAGGGTTAAGTTCAAAGTTGAAAGAATAGGGTTAGGGTTAAATTCAAAGGATAGGGTTAGGTTTACGAATTCAAATTTTAAAGGATAGGGTTAGGGTTATGATTATGTTTAAGTTCAAATTTGAATAAATAGGGTTAGGGTTTGGGGTTAGGGTTAAATTTAAAATTTAAAGGATGGGGTTAGGGTTAGGGTTAAATTCAAAGGATAGGGTTAGGGTTTACGAATTCAAATTTTAGAGGATGGTGTCAGGTTTATCTTTAGGGTTAAGTTCAAATTTGAAAGAATAGAGTTAGAGTTAAGTTCAAATTTGAAAGAATAGGGTTTGGGGTTAGGGTTAGGGTTAAATTCAAAATTCAAAGGATAGGGTTAGGGTTTACAAATTCAAATTTTAAAGGATAGGGATAGGGTTATGATTAGGTTTAAGTTCAAATTGGAAAGAATAGGGCTAGGGTTAGGGTTAAATTCAAAATTTAAAGGATAGGGTTAGGGTTATGGTTAGGGTTAAGTTCAAATTTGAAAGAATAGGGTTAGGGTTAAAAATTCAAATTTGTAAGAATAGGGTTAGGGTTAAATTCAAAGGATACGGTTAGGGTTTACGAATTCAAATTTTAAAGGATAGGGTTAGGGTTATGAGAATAGGGCTAGGGTTAGGGGTTAGGGTTAAATTCAAAAATTAAAGAATAGGGTTAGGGTTATGGTTAGGGTTAAGTTCAAAGTTAAAAGAATAGGGTTAGGGTTAAACATTAAACTTGTAAGAATAGGGTTAAGGTTAAAAATTCAAATTTGTAAGAATAGGGTTAGGGTTAAATTCAAAGGATAGGGTTAGGTTTACGAATTCAAATTTTAAAGGATAGGGTTAGGGTTATGATTATGTATAAGTTCAAATTTGAAAGAATAGGGTTAGGGTTAAAAATTCAAATTTGTTTGGGGTTAGGGTTAAATTCAAAAATTTAAAGGTTGTGTTTAGGGTTAGGGTTAACTTCAAATGATAGGGTTAGGGTTATGATTAGGTTTAAGTTCAAATTGGAAAGAATAGGGCTAGGGTTAGGGGTTAGGGTTAAATTCAAAAATTAAAGGATAGGGTTAGGGTTATGGTGAGGGGTCAGTTCAAATTTGAAAGAATAGGGTTAGGGTTAAACGTTCAAATTTGTAAGAATAGGGTTAAGGTTAAAAATTCAAATTTGTAAGAATAGGGTTAAGGTTAAAAATTCAAATTTGTGAGAATAGGGTTAGGGGTTAATTCAAAGGATAGGGTTAGGGTTTACGAATTAAAATGTTAAAGGATGGGGTCAGGGTTATCTTTAGGGTTAAGTTCAAATTTGAAGGAATAGAGTTAGGGTGAAGTTCAAATTTGAAAAAATAGGGTTTGGGGTTAGGGTTAGGGTTTTAATTCAAAATTCAAAGGATAGGGTTAGGGTTTACAAATTTAAATTTTAAAGGATAGGGTTAGGGTTATGATTAGGCTTAAGTTCAAATTGGAAAGAATAGGGCTACGGTTAACGGTTAGGGTTAAATTCAAAATTTAAAGGATAGGGTTAGGGTTATGATTAGGGTTAAGTTCAAATTTGAAAGAATAGGGTTAGGGTTAAAAATTCAAATTTGTAAGAATAGGGTTAGGGTTAGGGTTAAATTGAAAGGATACTGTTAGGGTTAAAAATTCAATTTTGAAAGAATAGGGTTATGGTTAGGGTTAAATTCAAAGGATAGGGTTAGGGTTTACGAATTCAAACTTTAAAGGATAGGGTTAGGGTTATGATTAGGTTTAAGTTCAAATTGGAAAGAATAGGGCTAGGGTTAGTGGTTAGGGTTAAATTCAAAAATTAAAGGATAGGGTTAGGGTTATGGTTAGGGTTAAGTTCAAATTTGAAAGAATAGGGTTAAGGTTAAAAATTCAAATTTGTAAGAATAGGGTTAGGGTTAGGGTTAAATTCAAAGGATAGGGTTAGGGTTTCCGAATTCAAATTTTAAAGGATGGTGTCAGGGTTATCTTTAGGGTTAAGTTCAAATTTGAAAGAAAAGGTTAGGGTTAGGGGTTAGGGTTAGGGTTAAATTCAAAATTTAAAGGATAGGGTTAGGGTTATGGTTAGGTTTAAGTTCAAATTTGAAAGAATAGGGTTAGGGTTAAAAATTCAAATTTGTAAGAATAGGGTTAGGGTTAAATTCAAAGAATAGGGTTAAGGTTTACAAATTCAAATTTTAAGGGATAGGGATAGGGTTATCATTAGGTTTAACTTCAAATTGGAAAGAATAGGGTTAGGGTTAAAAATTCAAATTTGTAAGAATAGGGTTAGGGTTAGGGTTAAATTCAAATGATAGGGTTAGGGTTTACGAATTCAAATTTTAAAGGATGGGGTCAGGGTTCCCTTTAGGGTTATGTTCAAATTTGAAAGAATAGAGTTGGGGTTAAGTTCAAATTTGAAAGAATAGGGTTAGGGTTAAAAATTCAAATTTGTAAGAATAGGGCTAGGGTTAGGGGTTAGGGTTAAATTCAAAAATTAAAGGATAGGGTTAGGGTTATGGTTAGGGTTAAGTTCAAATTTGAAAGAATAGGGTTAGGGTTAAACATTCAAATTTGTAAGAATAGGGTTAAAGTTAAAAATTCAAATTTGTAAGAATAGGGTTAGGGTTAAATTCAAAGGATAGGGTTAGGGTTTACGAATTCAAATTTTAAAGGATAGGGTTAGGGTTATGATTATGTTTAAGTTCAAATTTGAATAAATAGGGTTAGGGTTTGGGGTTAGGGTTAAATTCAAAATTTAAAGGATGGGGTTAGGGTTAGGGTTAAATTCAAAGGATAGGGTTAGGGGTTACAAATTCAAATTTTAAAGGATAGGGATAGGGTTATCATTAGGTTTAACTTCAAATTGGAAAGAATAGGGTTAGGGTTAAAAATTCAAATTTGTAAGAATAGGGTTAGGGTTAGGGTTAAATTCAAAGGATAAGGTTAGGGTTTACGAATTCAAATTTTAAAGGATGGGGTCAGGGTTATTTTTAGGGTTAAGTTCAAATTTGAAAGAATAGAGTTAGGGTTAAGTTCAAATTTGAAAGAATAGGGTTTGTGGTTAGGGTTAGGGTTAAATTCAAAGGATAGGGTTAGGGTTTACAAATTCAAAATTTAAAGGATAGGGTAAGGGTTATGATTAGGTTTAATTTCACTTTGGAAAAAAGAGGGCTAGGGTTAGGGGTTAGGGTTGAATTCAAAATTTAAAGGATAGGGGTTAGGGGTTATGGTTAGGGTTTAAGTTCAAATTTGAAAGAATAGGGTTAGGGTTAAAAATTCAAATTTGTAAGAATAGGGTTAGGGTTAAAAATTCTAATTTGTAAGAATAGGGTTAGGGTTAAATTCAAAGGATAGGTCTAGGGTTTACAAATTCAAATTTTAAAGGATAGGGGTTAGGGTTATGATTAGGTTTAAGTTCAAATTTGAAAGAACAGGGTTAGGGTTTGGGGTTAGGGTTAAATTCAAAATTTAAAGGATGGGGTTAGGGTTAGGGTTAAATTCAAAGAATAGGGTTAGGGTTAAAAATTCAAATTTGTAAGAATAGGGTTAGGGTTAAATTCAAAGGATAGGGTTAGGGTTTACGAATTCAAATTTTAAAGGATAGGGTTAGGGTTATGATTAGGTTTAAGTTCAAATTTGAAAGAACAGGGTTAGGGTTTGGGGTTAGGGTTAAATTCAAAATTTAAAGGATGGGGTTAGGGTTAAATTCAAAGGATAGGGTTAGGGTTTCCGAATTCAAATTTTAAAGGATGGTGTCAGGGTTATCTTTAGGGTTAAGTTCGAATTTGAAAGAAAAGGTTAGGGTTAGGGGTTAGGGTTAGGGTTAAATTCAAAATTTAAAGGATGGGGTTAGGGTTAGGGTTAGGGTTAAATTCAAAGAAAAGGTTAGGGTTAAAAATTCAAATTTGTAAGAATAGGGTTAGGGTTAGGGTTAAATTCAAAGGATAGGGTTAGGGTTCCCGAATTCAAATTTTATAGGATAGGCTTAGGGGTTATGATTAGGTTTAAGTTCAAATTGGAAAGAATAGGGCTAGGGTTAGGGGTTAGGGTTAAATTCAAAAATTAAAGGATAGGGTTAGGGTTATGGTTAGGGTTAAGTTCAAAGTTGAAAGAATAAGGTTAGGGTTAAATTCAAAGGATAGGGTTAGGTTTACGAATTCAAATTTTAAAGGATAGGGTTAGGGTTATGATTATGTTTAAGTTCAAATTTGAATAAATAGGGTTAGGGTTTGGGGTTAGGGTTAAATTCAAAATTTAAAGGATGTGGTTAGGGTTAGGGTTAAATTCAAAGGATAGGGTTAGGGTTTACGAATTCAAATTTTAGAGGATGGTGTCAGGTTTATCTTTAGGGTTAAGTTCAAATTTGAAAGAATAGAGTTAGGGTTAAGTTCAAATTTGAAAGAATAGGGTTTGGGGTTAGGGTTAGGGTTAAATTCAAAATTCAAAAGATAGGGTTAGGGTTTACAAATTCAAATTTTAAAGGATAGGGTTAAGGTTATGATTAGGTTTAAGTTCAAATTGGAAAGAATAGGGCTAGGGTTAGGGTTAAATTCAAAATTTAAAGGATAGGGTTTTGGTTAGGGTAAGGGTGAAGTTCAAATTTGAAAGAATAGGGTTAGGGGTTAAAAATTCAAATTTGTAAGAATAGGGTTAGGGTTAAATTCAAAGGATACGGTTAGGGTTTACGAATTCAAATTTTAAAGGATAGGGTTAGGGTTATGAGAATAGGGCTAGGGTTAGGGGTTAGGGTTAAATTCAAAAATTAAAGAATAGGGTTAGGGTTATGGTTAGGGTTAAGTTCAAAGTTAAAAGAATAGGGTTAGGGTTAAACATTCAAATTTGTAAAAATAGGGTTAAAGTTAAAAATTAAAATTTGTAAGAATAGGGTTAGGGTTAAATTCAAAGGATAGGGTTAGGTTTACGAATTCAAATTTTAAAGGATAGGGTTAGGGTTATGATTATGTATAAGTTCAAATTTGAAAGAATAGGGTTAGGGTTAAAAATTCAAATTTGTTTGGGGTTAGGGTTAAATTCAAAATTTAAAGGATGTGGTTAGGGTTAGGGTTAAATTCAAATGATAGGGTTAGGGTTATGATTAGGTTTAAGTTCAAATTGGAAAGAATAGGGCTAGGGTTTGGGGTTAGGGTTAAATTCAAAAATTAAAGGATAGGGTTAGGGTTATGGTTAGGGTTCAGTTCAAATTTGAAAGAATAGGGTTAGGGTTAAACGTTCAAATTTGTAAGAATAGGGTTAAGGTTAAAAATTCAAATTTGTAAGAATAGGGTTAAGGTTAAAAATTCAAATTTGTGAGAATAGGGTTAGGGTTAAATTCAAAGGATAGGGTTAGGGTTTACGAATTAAAATGTTAAAGGATGGGGTCAGGGTTATCTTTAGGGTTAAGTTCAAATTTGAAAGAATAGAGTTAGGGTTAAGTTCAAATTTGAAAGAATAGGGTTTGGGGTTAGGGTTAGGGTTTAAATTCAAAATTCAAAGGATAGGGTTGAGAGTTACAAATTCAAATTTTAAAGGATAGGGTTAGGGTTATGATTAGGCTTAAGTTCAAATTGGAAAGAATAGGGCTACGGTTAACGGTTAGGGTTAAATTCAAAATTTAAAGGATAGGGTTAGGGTTATGGTTAGGGTTAAGTTCAAATTTGAAAGAATAGGGTTAGGGTTAAAAATTCAAATTTGTAAGAATAGGGTTAGGGTTAGGGTTAAATTCAAAGGATACTGTTAGGGTTAAAAATTCAATTTGAAAGAATAGGGTTATGGTTAGGGTTAAATTCAAAGGATAGGGGTTAGGGTTTACGAATTCAAATTTCAAAGGATAGGGTTAGAGTTATGATTAGGTTTAAGTTCAAATTGGAAAGAATAGGGTAGGGTTAGTGGTTAGGGTTAAATTCAAAAATTAAAGCATAGGGTTAGGGTTATGGTTAGGGTTAAGGTCAAAGTTGAAAGAATAAGGTTAGGGTTAAATTCAAAGGATAGGGTTAGGTTTACGAATTCAAATTTTAAAGGATAGGGTTAGGGTTATGATTATGTTTAAGTTCAAATTTGAATAAATACGGTTAAGGTTTGGGGTTAGGGGTTAAATTCAAAATTTAAAGGATGTGGTTAGGGTTAGGGTTAAATTCAAAGTATAGGGTTAGGGTTTACGAATTCAAATTTTAGAGGATGGTGTCAGGTTTATCTTTAGGGTTAAGTTCAAATTTGAAAGAATAGAGTTAGAGTTAAGTTCAAATTTGAAAGAATAGGGTTTGGGGTTAGGGTTAGGGTTAAATTCAAAATTCAAAAGATAGGGTTAGGGTTTACAAATTCAAATTTTAAAGGATAGGGTTAAGGTTATGATTAGGTTTAAGTTCAAATTGGAAAAAATAGGGCTAGGGTTAGGGTTAAATTCAAAATTTAAAGGATAGGGTTATGGTTAGGGTTAGGGTTAAGTTCAAATTTGAAAGAATAGGGTTAGGGTTAAAAATTCAAATTTGTAAGAATAGGGTTAGGGTTAAATTCAAAGGATACGGTTAGGGTTTACGAATTCAAATTTTAAAGGATAGGGTTAGGGTTATGAGAATAGGGCTAGGGTTAGGGGTTAGGGTTAAATTCAAAAATTAAAGAATAGGGTTAGGGTTATGGTTAGGCTTAAGTTCAAAGTTAAAAGAATAGGGTTAGGGTTAAACATTCAAATTTGTAAAAATAGGGTTAAAGTTAAAAATTAAAATTTGTAAGAATAGGGTTAGGGTTAAATTCAAAGGATAGGGTTAGGTTTACGAATTCAAATTTTAAAGGATAGGGTTAGGGTTATGATTATGTATAAGTTCAAATTTGAAAGAATAGGGTTAGGGTTAAAAATTCAAATTTGTTTGGGGTTAGGGTTAAATTCAAAATTTAAAGGATGTGGTTAGGGTTAGGGTTAAATTCAAAGGATAGGGTTAGGGTTATGATTAGGTTTAAGTTCAAATTCGAAAGAATAGGGCTAGGGTTAGTGGTTAGGGTTAAATCCAAAATTTAAAGGATAGGTTTATGGTTAGGCTTAGGGGTAAGTTCAAATTTGAAAGAATAGAGTTAGGGTTAAAAATTCAAATTTGAAAGACTAGGGTTAGGGTTAAAAAATTCAAATTTGTAAGAATAGAGTTAGGGTTAAAAATTCAAATTTGTAAGAATAGGGTTAGGGTTAAATTCAAAGGATACGGTTAGGGTTTACGAATTCAAATTTTAAAGGATGGGGTCAGGGTTATCTTTAGGGTTAAGTTCAAATTTGAAAGAATAGAGTTAGGGTTAAGTTCAAATTTGAAAGAATAGGGTTTGGGGTTAGGGTTAGGGTTAAATTCAAAATTCAAAGGATAGGGTTAGGGTTTACAAATTCAAATTTTAAAGGATAGGGTTAGGGTTATGATTAGGTTTAAGTTCAAATTGGAAAGAATAGGGCTAGGGTTAGGGTTCATTAAAAATTTAAAGGATAGGGTTAGGGTTATGATTAGGGTTAAGTTCAAATTTGAAAGAATAGGGTTAGGGTTAAAAATTCAAATTTGTAAGAATAGGGTTAGGGTTAGGGTTAAATTCAAAGGATACTGTTAGGGTTAAAAATTCAATTTTGAAAGAATAGGGTTATGGTTAGGGTTAAATTCAAAGGATAGGGTTAGGGTTTACGAATTCAAATTTTAAAGGATAGGGTTAGGGTTATGATTAGGTTTAAGTTCAAATTGGAAAGAATAGGGCTAGGGTTAGGGGTTAGGGTTAAATTCAAAAATTAAAGGATAGGGTTAGGGTTATGGTTAGGGTTAAGTTCAAATTTGAAAGAATAGGGTTAAGGTAAAAAATTCAAATTTGTAAGAATAGGGATAGGGTTAAATTCAAAGGATAGGGTTAGTGTTTACTAATTCAAATTTTAAAGGATGGTGTCAGGGTTATCTTTAGGGGTTAAGTTCAAATTTGAAAGAAAAGGTTAGGGTTAGGGGTTAGGGTTAGGGTTAAATTCAAAATTTAAATGATAGGGTTAGGGCTATGGTTAGGGTTAAGTTCAAATTTGAAAGAATAGGGTTAGGGTTAAAAATTCAAGTTTGTAAGAATAGGGTTAGGGTTAAATTCAAAGGATAGGGTTAGGGTTTACGAATTCAAATTTTAAAGGGATAGGGGATAGGGTTATCATTAGGTTTAACTTCAAATTGGAAAGAATAGGGGTTAGGGTTAAAAATTCAAATTTGTAAGAATAGGGTTAGGGTTAGGGTTAAATTCAAAGGATAAGGTTAGGGTTTACGAATTCAAATTTTAAAGGATGGGGTCAGGGTTTTTTTTTGGGTTAAGTTCAAATTTGAAAGAATAGAGTTGGGGTTAAGTTCAAATTTGAAAGAATAGGGTTAGGGTTATGGTTAGGGTTAAGTTCAAATTTGAAAGAATAGGGTTAGGGTTAAAAATTCTAATTTGTAAGAATAGGGTTAGGGTTAAAAATTCTAATTTGTAAGAATAGGGTTAGGGTTAAATTCAAAGGATAGGGTTAGGGTTTACAAATTCAAATTTTAAAGGATAGGGTTAGGGTTATGATTAGGTTTAAGTTCAAATTGGAAAAATTAGGGCTAGGGTTAGGGGTTAGGGTTGAATTCAAAATTTAAAGGATAGGGTTAGGGTTATGGTTAGGGTTTAAGTTCAAATTTGAAAGAATAGGGTTAGGGTTAAAAATTCTAATTTGTAAGAATAGGGTTAGGGTTAAAAATTCTAATTTGTAAGAATAGGGTTAGGGTTAAATTCAAAGGATAGGGTTAGGGTTTACGAATTCAAATTTTAAAGGATAGGGTTAGGGTTATGATTAGGTTTAAGTTCAAATTTGAAAGAACAGGGTTAGGGTTTGGGGTTAGGGTTAAATTCAAAATTTAAAGGATGGGGTTAGGGTTAGGGTTAAATTCAAAGGATAGGGTTAGGGTTTACGAATTCAAATTTTAAAGGATGGTGTCAGGGTTATCTTTAGGGTTAAGTTCAAATTTGAAAGAAAAGGTTAGGGTTAGGGGTTAGGGTTAGGGTTAAATTGAAAATTTAAAGGATAGGGTTAGGGTTATGGTTAGGGTTAAGTTCAAATTTGAAAGAATAGGGTTAGGGTTAAAAATTCAAATTTGTAAGAATAGGGTTAGGGTTAGGGTTAAATTCAAAGGATAGGGTTAGGGTTTACGAATTCAAATTTTAAAGGATAGGGTTAGGGTTATGATTAGGTTTAAGTTCAAATTGGAAAGAATAGGGCTAGGGTTAGTGGTTAGGGTTAAATTCAAAATTTAAAGGATAGGGTTAGGGTTATGGTTAGGGTTAAGTTCAAATTTGAAAGAATAAGGTTAGGGTTAAATCAAAGGATAGGGTTAGGTTTACGAATTCAAATTTTAAAGGATAGGTTAGGGTTATGATTATGTTTAAGTTCAAATTTGAATAAATAGGGTTAGGGTTTGGGGTTAGGGTTAAATTCAAAATTTAAAGGATGTGGTTAGGGTTAGGGTTAAATTCAAAGGATAGGGTTAGGGTTTACGAATTCAAATTTTAGAGGATGGTGTCAGGTTTATCTTTAGGGTTAAGTTCAAATTTGAAAGAATAGAGTTAGAGTTAAGTTCAAATTTGAAAGAATAGGGTTTGGGGTTAGGGTTAGGGTTAAATTCAAAATTCAAAAGATAGGGTTAGGGTTTACAAATTCAAATTTTAAAGGATAGGGTTAAGGTTATGATTAGGTTTAAGTTCAAATTGGAAAAAATAGGGCTAGGGTTAGGGTTAAATTCAAAATTTAAAGGATAGGGTTATGGTTAGGGTTAGGGTTAAGTTCAAATTTGAAAGAATAGGGTTAGGGTTAAAAATTCAAATTTGTAAGAATAGGGTTAGGGTTAAATTCAAAGGATACGGTTAGGGTTTACGAATTCAAATTTTAAAGGATGGGGTCAGGGTTATGAGAATAGGGCTAGGGTTAGGGGTTAGGGTTAAATTCAAAAATTAAAGAATAGGGTTAGGGTTATGGTTAGGGTTAAGTTCAAAGTTAAAAGAATAGGGTTAGGGTTAAACATTCAAATTTGTAAAAATAGGGTTAAAGTTAAAAATTAAAATTTGTAAGAATAGGGTTAGGGTTAAATTCAAAGGATAGGGTTAGGTTTACGATTCAAATTTTAAAGGATAGGGTTAGGGTTATGATTATGTATAAGTTCAAATTTGAAAGAATAGGGTTAGGGTTAAAAATTCAAATTTGTTTGGGGTTAGGGTTAAATTCAAAATTTAAAGGATGTGGTTAGGGTTAGGGTTAAATTCAAATGATAGGGTTAGGGTTATGATTAGGTTTAAGTTCAAATTGGAAAGAATAGGGCTAGGGTTAGGGGTTAGGGTTAAATTCAAAAATTAAAGGATAGGGTTAGGGTTATGGTTAGGGTTCAGTTCAAATTTGAAAGAATAGGGTTAGGGTTAAACGTTCAAATTTGTAAGAATAGGGTTAAGGTTAAAAATTCAAATTTGTAAGAATAGGGTTAAGGTTAAAAATTCAAATTTGTGAGAATAGGGTTAGGGTTAAATTCAAAGGATAGGGTTAGGGTTATGATTGTGTTTAAGTTCAAATTTGAATAAATAGGGTTAGGGTTTGGGGTTAGGGTTAAATTCAAAATTTAAAGGATGGTGTTAGTGTTAGGGTTAAATTCAAAGGATAGGGTTAGGGTGTACGAATTAAAATGTTAAAGGATGGGGTCAGGGTTATCTTTAGGGTTAAGTTCAAATTTGAAAGAATAGAGTTAGGGTTAAGTTCAAATTTGAAAGAATAGGGTTTGGGGTTAGGGTTAGGGTTAAATTCAAAATTCAAAGGATAGGGTTAAGGGTTACAAATTCAAATTTTAAAGGATAGGGTTAGGGTTATGATTAGGCTTAAGTTCAAATTGGAAAGAATAGGGCTACGGTTAACGGTTAGGGTTAAATTCAAAATTTAAAGGATAGGGTTAGGGTTATGATTAGGGTTAAGTTCAAATTTGAAAGAATAGGGTTAGGGTTAAAAATTCAAATTTGTAAGAATAGGGTTAGGGTTAGGGTTAAATTCAAAGGATACTGTTAGGGTTAAAAATTCAATTTTGAAAGAATAGGGTTATGGTTAGGGTTAAATTCAAAGGATAGGGTTAGGGTTTACGAATTCAAATTTTAAAGGATAGGGTTAGGGTTATGATTAGGTTTAAGTTCAAATTGGAAAGAATAGGGCTAGGGTTAGTGGTTAGGGTTAAATTCAAAAATTAAAGGATAGGGTTAGGGTTATGGTTAGGGTTAAGTTCAAATTTGAAAGAATAGGGTTAGGGTTAAAAATTCAAATTTGTAAGAATAGGGTTAGGGTTAAATTCAAAGGATAGGGTTAGGGTTTACGAATTCAAATTTTAAAGGATGGTGTCAGGGTTATCTTTAGGGTTAAGTTCAAATTTGAAAGAAAAGGTTAGGGTTAGGGGTTAGGGTTAGGGTTAAATTGAAAATTTAAAGGATAGGGTTAGGGTTATGGTTAGGGTTAAGTTCAAATTTGAAAGAATAGGGTTAGGGTTAAAAATTCAAATTTGTAAGAATAGGGTTAGGGTTAAATTCAAAGGATAGGGTTAGGGTTTACGAATTCAAATTTTAAAGGATAGGGTTAGGGTTATGAGAATAGGGCTAGGGTTAGGGGTTAGGGTTAAATTCAAAAATTAAAGAATAGGGTTAGGGTTATGGTTAGGGTTAAGTTCAAAGTTAAAAGAATAGGGTTAGGGTTAAACATTCAAATTTGTAAGAATAGGGTTAAAGTTAAAAATTAAAATTTGTAAGAATAGGGTTAGGGTTAAATTCAAAGGATAGGGTTAGGTTTACGAATTCAAATTTTAAAGGATAGGGTTAGGGTTATGATTATGTATAAGTTCAAATTTGAAAGAATAGGGTTAGGGTTAAAAATTCAAATTTGTTTGGGGTTAGGGTTAAATTCAAAATTTAAAGGATGTGGTTAGGGTTAGGGTTAAATTCAAATGATAGGGTTAGGGGTTATGATTAGGTTTAAGTTCAAATTGCAAAGAATAGTGCTAGGGTTAGGGGTTAGGGTTAAATTCAAAAATTAAAGCATAGGGTTAGGGTTATGGTTAGGGTTCACTTCAAATTTGAAAGAATAGGGTTAGGGTAAAACGTTCAACTTTGTAAGAATAGGGTTAAGGTTAAAAATTCAAATTTGTAAGAATAGGGTTAAGGTTAAAAATTCAAATTTGTGAGAATAGGGTTAGGGTTAAATTCAAAGGATAGGGTTAGGGTTATGATTATGTTTAAGTTAAAATTTGAATTAATAGGGTTAGGGTTTGGGGTTAGGGTTAAATTCAAAATTTAAAGGATGGGGTTAGTGTTAGGGTTAAATTCAAAGGATAGGGTTAGGTTTACGAATTCAAATTTTAAAGGATAGGGTTAGGGTTATGATTATGTTTAAGTTCAAATTTGAAATAAATAGGGTTAGGGTTTGGAGCTAGGGTTAAATTCAAAATTTTAAGGATGGGGTTAGTGTTAGGGTTAAATTCAAAGGATAGGGTTAGGGTTTACGAATTCAAATGTTAAAGGATGGGGTCAGGGTTATCTTTAGGGTTAAGTTCAAATTTGAAAGAATAGAGTTAGGGTTAAGTTCAAATTTGAAAGAATAGGGTTTGGGGTTAGGGTTAGGGTTAAATTCAAAATTCAAAGGATAGGGTTAAGGGTTACAAATTCAAATTTTAAAGGATAGGGTTAGGGTTATGGTTAGGGTTAAGTTCAAATTGGAAAGAATAGGGCTACGGTTAACGGTTAGGGTTAAATTCAAAATTTAAAGGATAGGGTTAGGGTTATGGTTAGGGTTAAGTTCAAATTTGAAAGAAAAGGGTTAGGGTTAAAAATTCAAATTTGTAAGAATAGGGTTAGGGTTAGGGTTAAATTCAAAGAATAGGGTTAGGGTTAAAAATTCAAATTTGTAAGAATAGGGTTAGGGTTAGGGTTAAATTCAAAGGATAGGGTTAGGGTTTACGAATTCAAATTTTAAAGGATAGGGTTAGGGTTATGATTAGGTTTAAGTTCAAATTGGAAAGAATAGGGCTAGGGTTAGGGGTTAGGGTTAAATTCAAAAATTAAAGGATAGGGTTAGGGTTATGGTTAGGGTTAAGTTCAAATTTGAAAGAATAGGGTTAGGGTTAAACATTCAAATTTGTAAGAATAGGGTTAAGGTTAAAAATTCAAATTTGTAAGAATAGGGTTAGGGTTAAATTCAAAGGATAGGGTTAGGTTTACGAATTCAAATTTTAAAGGATAGGGTTAGGGTTATGATTATGTTTAAGTTCAAATTTGAATAAATAGGGTTAGGGTTTGGAGCTAGGGTTAAATTCAAAATTTTAAGGATGGGGTTAGGGTTAGGGTTAAATTCAAAGGATAGGGTTAGGGTTTACGAATTCAAATTTTAAAGGATGGGGTCAGGGTTATCTTTAGGGTTAAGTTCAAATTTGAAAGAATAGAGTTAGGGTTAAGTTCAAATTTGAAAGAATAGGGTTAGGGGTTAGGGTTAGGATTAAATTCAAAATTCAAAGGATAGGGTTAGGGGTTACAAATTCATATTTTAAAGGATAGGGTTGGGGTTATGATTATGTTTAAGTTCAAATTTGAATAAATAGGGTTAGGGTTTGGGGTTAGGGTTAAATTCAAAATTTAAAGGATGGGGTTAGGGTTAGGGTTAAATTCAAAGGATAGGGTTAGGGTTTACGAATTCAAATTTTAAAGGATGGGGTCAGGGTTATCTTTAGGGTTAAGTTCAAATTTGAAAGAATAGAGTTAGGGTTAAGTTCAAATTTGAAAAAAATAGGGTTTGGGGTTAGGGTTAGGGTTAAATTCAAAATTCAAAGGATAGGGTTAAGGGTTACAAATTCAAATTTTAAAGGATAGGGTTAGGGTTATGATTAGGTTTAAGTTCAAATTGGAAAGAATAGGGCTAGGGTTAGCGGTTAGGGTTAAATTCAAAATTTAAAGGATAGGGTTAGGGTTAGGGTTAAGTTCAAATTTGAAAGAATAGGGTTAGGGTTAAAAATTCAAATTTGTAAGAATAGAGTTAGGGTTAGGGTTAAATTCAAAGGATAGGGTTAGGGTTTTCGAATTCAAATTTTAAAGGATAGGGTTAGGGTTATGATTAGGTTTAAGTTCAAATTGGAAAGAATAGGGTTAGGGTTAAAAATTCAAATTTGTAAGAATAGGGTTAGGGTTAAAAATTCTAATTTGTAAGAATAGGGTTAGGGTTAAATTCAAAGGATAGGGTTTGGGTTTACGAATTCAAATTTTAAAGGATAGGGTTAGGGTTATGATTAGGTTTAAATTCAAATTGGAAAGAATAGGGTTAGGGTTAGGGGTTAGGCTTAAATTGAAAATTTAAAGGATAGGGTTAGGGTTATGGTTAGGGTTAAGTTCAAACTTGAAAGAATAGGGTTAGGGTTAAAAATTTAAATTTGTAAGAATAGGGTCAGGGTATCTTTAGGGTTAAGTTGAAATTTGAAAGAATAGGGTTAGGGTTTGGGGTCAGGGTTAAATTCAAGATTTAAAGGATGGGGTTAGGGTTAGGGTTAAATTCAAAGGATAGGGTTAGGGTTTACGAATTCAAATTTTAAAGGATGGGGTCAGGGTTATCTTTGGGGTTAAGTTCAAATTTGAAAGAATAGAGTGAGGGTTAAGTTCAAATTTGAAAGAATAGGGTTTGGGGTAAGTGTTAGGGTTAAATTCAAAATTCAAAGGATAGGGTTAGGGTTTACAAATTCAAATTTTAAAGGATAGGGTTTGGGTTATGGTCAGGGTTTAAGTTCAAATTGGAAAGAATAGGGTTAGAGTTAAAAATTCAAATTGGAATGAATAGGGTTACGGTTAAGGGTTAGGGTTAAGTTCAAATTGGAGAGAATATGGTTAGGGTTAAGGGTTAGGGTTAGGGTTAAATTCAAAATTCAAAGGATAGGGCTAGGGTTTGCGAATTCAAATTTTAAAGGATAGGGTTATGCTTATGGTTAGGGTTAAATTCAAAATTCAAAGGATGGGGTTAGGGTTATGGTTAGGGTTAAGTTCAAATTTGAAAGAATAGAGTTAGGGGTTAGGGTTAAGGTTATGATTAAATTCAAAGGATAGGGTTAGGGTTTACGAATTAAAAATTTAAAGGATGGGGTTAGGATTATGGTTAGGGTTAAGTTCAAATTTGAAAGAATACAGTTAGGGGTTAGGGTTAAGGTTATGGTTAAATTCAAAATTCAAAGGATAGGGTTAGGGTTTCGAGAAACAAAATTGAAAGCACAGGTTTCGTTTTAAGAAATTCAACATTTGAAGGATAGGGTTACGTTTGTGGAACTCAAGATTTAAACCATATGGTTAGGGTTAGGGTTCAGGTTATATTCAAAATTCAAAGGATAGGGTTAGGGTTTACGAATTCAAAATTTAAAGGATAGGGTTAGGGTTATGGTTTGGGTTAAGTTCAAATTTGAAAGAATAGAGTTAGGGGTTAGGGTTAAGGTTATGGTTAAATTCAAAATTCAAAGGATAGGGTTAGGGTTTCGAGAAACAAAATTGAAAGCACAGGTTTCGTTTTAAGAAATTCAACATTTGAAGGATAGGGTTACGTTTGTGGAACTCAAGATTTAAACCATATGGTTAGGGTTAGGGTTCAGGTTATATTCAAAATTCAAAGGATAGGGTTAGGGTTTACGAATTCAAATTTTAAAGGATACGGTTAGGGTTTTGATTAGGTTTAAGTTCAAATTTGAAAGAATAGGGCTTGGGAATAGGGTTAGGGTTGAATTCAAAATTTAAAGGATAGGGTTAGGGTTTACGAATTCCAATTTTCAAAGGATGGGGTCAGGGTTATCTTTAGGGTTAAGTTCAAATTTGAAAGAATAGAGTTAGGGGTTAGGGTTAAGGTTATGGTTAAATTCAAAATTCAAAGGATAGGGTTAGGGTTTCGAGAAACAAAATTGAAAGCACAGGTTTCGTTTTAAGAAATTCAACATTTGAAGGATAGGGTTACGTTTGTGGAACTCAACATTTAAACCATATGGTTAGGGTTAGGGTTCAGGTTATATTCAAAATTCAAAGGATAGGGTTAGGGTTCACATATTCAAATTTTAAAGGATAAGGTTAGGGTTATTGTTAGGGTTAAGTTCAAATTTGAAAGAATAGAGTTAGGGGTCAGGGTTATGGTTAGGGTTAACTTCAAAATTCAAAGGATAGGGTTAGGGTTTACGAATTCAAGTTTTAAAGGATAGGGTTAGGGTAATGATTAGGTTTAAGTTCAAATTTGGCTTACAAGATGAACATTTTAATTCTAGGGTTGGGGTTTACTATCTCAAATAATAAAGAATAGGGCTGAGGATTTCTAAATTCAAAATTGAAAGGATAGGGTTAGGGTAAACAAACTCAAAATTTAAGTGATAGGCTAGGATTTACGAATTCAAAATTTAAAGCATTGGGTTAGGGTTTACGAATTCAAAATGTAAAGATAGGATTAGGGTTGACGGATTCTAAAATTTGAAGGATAGGGTTAGTGTTGACGAATTCAAAATCTAAAAAATAGGGTGAAAGTTTACAAGTTCAAAACGTAAATACAGGATTAGGGTTGACGGATTCCAAATTTACATGATATGGTTAGGGTTTACGAATTCGAATTTAAAGGATAGGGTAAGGCTTTATAATTTCAACATTTAAAAGAAAGGGTTAGGGTTTACAATTTGAAAATATAAAGGATACGATGCATGAATTTAAAATTTAGGGTTTACGAATTGATAATCTAAAAGACAGGCTTAGGATTTCCAAGTTTAAAACCAATTTAAACGTTACAGCAGAGGGAATACCGAAGAGAGATACTTAAAGCCAAAAGTGCAAATGATTTAGAACATATTCGTTGAAATTTTATATGTAACATCGTCACTCATAAGGCGCATTCTACGCTAAAGCGTTCAAATGTGTCCTTTTTGTGTCGCTCGTGTTTTGTTTTAGAAGTATGGAGTATGTTTGATAATGCTTTATATGAATTTTCTTCGTGGCTGAGTTTTGTTTCAAAAACCCCTGTGGTAACTGAAGACGGTCTATAAATCAAGAGAAATCTTAGAAATGGCGGGTTTCCTGTGTCGCCAGCCAAAGTGCGTTTCATGAATATTCTATGCGTCTGTCATGTGTGCATACCAGTGATTAGCTTATTTCATTTTTATCCCACAGTATGCCCTAAATATAAGCAACAAATTGGAAAAGATTGGCACATTTATTTGTCCTTATTGCTTTCAGAGCACGTCGCCAATTTCACAACCAGATACGTTACCATTTTCTTTTCGAAACGACAGAAAGACTTAACATAGTGAACATGATTTCCGAGAACGATTGTATATTTTGTGCTGAAGTTCTGCCGAATATCACTCGAAGTTATGGTGAATAGCATTAGATAATTTTTAAAAGTAAAATATGGGACTTGCTGTAGATAAAGATTTTTAAAGAGGTAGGTAGATGTAATTTCACGAAAACTTGATAACATGGGACCATGCATTATGGTTGTTGTTTTACATGGAATATCTTACGATAATATGGTAACCTGTCTGATCAGCTTGGTAACGTATCTGTTCCAATATCAAAATGATGGTTTTGTTGTCAAACAGAATCAACGAAATCTCTTAATTCAGTCTGCCTGTAACAATATGTACCAATGAAATTCATATCTAATTAAATATCCCTAAATTCTTATTTAAAAATATGAATTTCTTGAAGTGGACTTTCGGTAACGTATCTGTTCGTTCCAAGCCGTTTTGGAAGGCTTAACTTCAATCAGTAGTTATTTTCTAAAAGATTGTTATCTAAAAATACTGAATGATACATTATTGTAACATCAACTGGATAACTGGATCAGGAAGGCCATTTCTGTGACAATAAAAACAAAGCTCTTGTTAATCACACCAACCTGAAGAGTAAAAGAAAGGATTCAGACGTAAGCCTGCATCACAAGAGTCCGCTGATGTTCAATGGATGATCTCGAATAATAAACCAAACGATTCAAAGAGAAAACGAACGTACCTATATAACCTAAATGCAAACGTAGGCCTACCTAGATACCCCCTCCCCAAAACAAACACAATGGCCAACTGACTCATTAGCTTCATATGAGCCAGTAGGCCTACTCTCAGGAGCCGCAGACACATCGCCGCCCGGATAAGCAATGGACATTTTGTAATACACAACTCATGGTGTTCTTTAAGTTACTTTAGCTTTTATTCTTAAACTACCCATGCAGACGAAGTCTTCTCGACTGAGATATGTTCACTAACCCGTCCCACTTGTGGTGTTTATAAGCCACATGTTATTTTCTTTAAATTTCTCAGCTTTCGCGTCGTGTCCTTTGATGCCCATGTTGTACATTATGATCGGGTCTTTGTTTTCCTGCCGCCAGTCCGGATTGTAAAACACCAAGGCATGCGGGAAATACTTGACGGGAAGCTGTCTGACAACAACATGAACTGGTATATTGGCGTGCATCATACGGTTGAGCACCCCCTGGTCAGATATCTGGTTTTTCGGAACCACCAAGATCTGGATCCATTTCCTGACAAACTGGAGCGTCCTGTTTGTCGGCCAAAAATAGCCCAAACTAGGACAGTGCAAGGATTTTCGACGTAGTCTGGTTGGGTAAGGGGAGCGCTCATCCACAAAGGCCATATCAAATTTTCCCTGGAAATACGAGAACGGATCCCGAAACCAAAAGGTGTCCACGTCAGTGAAGAAAACTTCATAGCCCTTCTCCAGCAGGGACAGAATATACCTGTGACGTCTGTTCACGAGACGCATGTGTTCACGATTGAAAAGCACGAGCTTTCCGGGGTCCGCTTCCCCTAGGCCTTGGTCTGTTTTGACCACTTTTATAGCCGGGTCACCTTGGGCATGGCTCAGCATAGTCTGATACGCCTTCTCCTCCTCGGCAACGATGGTTGTGTTCACGCAGACTCCAGTCCTCTTGACGCTCTCCAACAAGTTCAGTGTCATGTCCATGTAGCCAGTGTTTGTGTTGACTAGCAGCATGACGCCAGGTCTCTTCCTAATGTCGGCCAAGGTGCAGCCGGAAATCTTCCCTCGGTTGTTATCAGCCGTCTTGGAAGACGGAAGAGCGGGAGTCATCCCAAGTTTTGGCTCATCAGTCATCTGGAGGTGTTCCTGTTTTGCCTCCTTATCTTTAATGTGGTGATCAGAGAGCATCTTGGGAACACTCCCATAGCAGTAATCTGGCAAAACCATTAATATCATTCAGTGATTAACGTGAAAGTCTTTTACGGGCGGAGTGGAGTATTTCTTGAGCTGATATACCACCGAGCGGCACGACAGATGGGCCCACAATGGGCCCTAGAGTGACTGTGTCCGGGCATTGTTTGGAACATCGTGGGTAATGTGTACCAAAGTTCGACGTGGCACTGAGTGTTTTCTGCCTTAACAGCACCCGCTCAACTGCCGTCTTTCTAAATACACATGCAGTTGGTAACTACGGAAACGTATTACCGTCACGAATATGAATTTTTTCCACGTACTAATTTTACGTACGTAGGCCTACGTGATTGTTTTCACGTATATATGTACCTGATACTTTCACGTCACAAACAAGTTCCACTAGCCATAGGCCTTTTTGACTCACTCACATCCGCATCGCGATTAGTGATCTGTCACTGGTTCAATGACACCAGAACCCACCTAATGGATAGCGCGAACCAGCTCTTGGATCACTGATCCCAATCCGGATCTGCATGAAACAAACAGGCCCATAGTGGAACTTGCTCGTGACGTAAAAACTATCACGTACGTATGAAACGGTGACGTACATACATGAAATATGTGTGTGGCGGCAATACGTTTCCATAAGTAATAATGCAATTGAACATTAATTTCTATTTTGCCACACGAATACCAAAATTCTCCGACTGCGTCAGGCCCTTGTAGACTGCAGGAAAGTCACTCTTTATCTACACGAATACCACAGTAAAGAATACTTATTTATGGCCCTCCTCAAAAAAGTAAAATGGCCTGGGCTGTCCTGTCTTGTCTAGTTAGAAATTTACGTTTAGGTTTTCACAGTGTTGTTTATTTTGTTACTTTTGTAATTAAATCGAGTCATGAACATGAAGATAACCATCGGATGGATAGGCTTCTGATTTTGGCTTTGTGCGCAGGGATTGGATTAAACTTTCATCTAATCCGACGAATACCTTTTTATATGCCCCTCTGTAGGTACAGGTACACGTTACAGCTGTTGCTCGAAAAAATCATTTGCTGTGATTCTGAATATTATTGTCCGCATTAAACCACAAACTTGGTAAGAGTGTCCTTTCTCTTTTGATTGTTTCTCGGTCTAACGTTGCAGACAGCGTTGGCGTCGTGTAAAGTGTTTGTTTGAACAGAAAAAAATGGGGTTGGTCAGAAATGACAACCAATTAGAGACTTACATATTAAGAAAACAGTGCTGAAGGATTGCAAAATGACTGCAAGCGTTGTGCACAGTCGCGTCCAATCCATGATTCGTTTCTGAAAAGCATTATCCAAAGAAAGCGAGGTTTCAGAATATATTAAAATGCAGCACGGATCAATAAAAATAGTGTAATGCCAAAAGAAATGTTGGTTGTTTCCCAATATCAGTATGTTGGGTACCAACACAAGGGTACTTACTCTCGTACGAAAAAGGTGTTTGCCGAAAACAACACCAATAAGAACTGGATATCGAGAGATTAAAATCTCTGAAATCTTTAGGGCATTTTCCAATCAAAGTTTCTACTACAGTGCATTTTGCATTTAACCCCAGTGAGTATTCGTTCATCGTTTTGCCTATTATTCCCTTTTGTACAAATCGTTTTCCTAGTTGAGTGACACTTTAGTAAAATCACACGTCTGGCAGAATAACACTGCCCATTATTTTGGTGGCATTAGTTTTGTCTTTTAGGCAAATTAGAATTGACTTTCAGTAACATTTGTTCAGGAAACTGAAAGTAAAATTTTTGAACAAATTCCCTGGATATCTTTCATATTTTGACTTCTTTTGACATTCTGATTAAAAAGGTAATTATGAATGGGATATGTGCTTGGTCGGTCTTAATTCATAGTTTAAGACCGGCTCAGGAGAATGAACGCTGATTATGTCCTCGGCCTGCGGTTGGGGCATTAGTCGCGTCCATTCTCCCTGAGCCGCGGGACCCATGTTTAAGACCTGCCAAGCATATATGTTCACGTATTCCCTTTATGCATAAGGCTTCCCCGCACCTGATGGTTTACCACAAAGGGTTGTCATTCGTATACACAAATCTTAACACGCCAATGATAGTGACAGGGTGCCATCGTACAGATCTTTCTTTAAGTTTTGCCCTATTGTAGGACAGGTGACATGCAGCTGTGTATTCCCTAAACAATACTGATGGTTCATTAAGTATTCCCATTGGGTTGTACGCAACTTAATTTTTCAAATTTTTATAACCCCTGACCCACGTTTCCCTCATCCTATCCCAATGAATCTTGTTATTTTATGTTTTGGACCACGACCTATCGATCCGTCATTTTGCGAAGTATTGTAGTTTTTTGCCTCTATCCAGAGCATGAAATTTATGGAAACATTAAAATGTCTTTCTAATGTCTCATGTCCCCTTTGGTCGAAAATGCTACAACGTGACTTACCAGTGTTACATTTTTTTCTGTACTCAATTGCAAAACGCCTACTGTAGTGCCCATTAGTAATTCGTTGACAGCGAACACTTGTGCAAGCAACAGTCTTTATTGACCCAAGGGGGAAAATTCAGCGTTGCAGTATTCTTCAAATACAGTCAAAGTGAAAAATTAACAGTTTTCACTGGTTGTGCACTTCTGTGATTTTGGTTGTGATGTTTATTGAGATGGTTGATTGATTCTTCGATCAGTGTTATTAATATTCTCTGAAAATTCCTGCTTTGCCCAACTGATCATTCCAAACAGCAGTTATATACGAGCTGTTTTAAGCTCTTCACGAGAGATACTGATATAATCTTATGTTCTTTAAGTGAGATACTATAATAAATATACCATTGCTAACTAATAATGCAGTGTCTGAATAGCACTTTACACTCTGAGCTGTCAGGGCGTTTCATATTACCTGCTCACTCGGATGCAAGTCCAGTTTATATGCTAGGAATTAAAATCAGGAGAAGAAATAAACTAACGTTTGTTTGGGTTCAGGATGGGCATTTTGCTGTTAGATTCGACTACAACAACGGTGCTGTATCTAAAAGTCACAATACATGTAGATCATTCAATAATTTCTAAATTGCAGTCGAGTGCTACTTGGAAATACAACAGGCCTACAACACTGCACTTGTACCTATTACGGTAATGATTTACAGTGCACTCTTACCGTCTGGTCTTATCGCTATCTGTCTGATTTGTGTCCAAAGGTGTTGAGTGCCTTTATTACCGAGTCTTCAAGCCAATATGCTGGTTAGCGAAGCCAAAAGCACTCTATGAACACCTCTTTCGTCGCAGCAACTGAACTTGTATCCAGCCAGACCTCATACTCGATACGACTGTGCAACAGCTTGTAAACTTGTACCTCTGCAACCTTGTCTCCAGAGGTCGCTTTATTTTCAAACTATACTCTTCCAACACACGAAGAACCCCTCCGAATGTCCAGTTTGACGCCCTGATTCGATGTACAGGCACACAGGATGCATCAACAACTGCTGTTTTCTTACTCCTCATGAACAATCCTTCATTTTCAGTTCTGTCGATTTAAATATCAAATCTGATACTGTCAATTGCTTGGATAAGATTTTAACGTTTTCAAAATCGTGGTGTTTTTTCCCGCAACGCCACGCAGAAGCACTAGTTTTTACCAGTGCGGGCTATTCATAATAGCGCGCCTCCAAGAGTTTGTAACTCGTTGGCCAATCACCAAGGCCAAGATCTGTCGACCCAACGTGCCTTTGGTGGAAATGTTTCGCGCATTGTAATTGGCTATTATGAATCGCCCATATTGACATAATAACAATTTGTCCTGAATATCCAAAACATCATTGTTCTGGTTCACTCCTCATGGAACTCGTGTAACCCATACCCTTGGCTGCATTTCATCCTTGACAAAATAATCTTCCCATTGATCATGCAGATGCTTTGCATTTGATGCATGAACCTATGGGGAAAGTTAATCAGCCAAAAGTTAATGTTTTTAATCGCAATTTCAAGTGCCTGCTCATTGGGTCACTACGGAGCTCCTAAGTGTGTGAAATGTTTGTTTTTCATCCAAATGGGAGACTTTTGAGACGCTGGTGGAAGCAGACCTTTTTCAAGGTATTGCTCGTGCTCAGAACTATCGCGCATACTCAAAACAACGCATGAATGCTCAGAACTGGTAAAAAGGACTGGTATGCTTGTCACCACCAAGCGTCTCAAAGTCTCCCATTGTACGATGCGATGCGCATGTCGCTCATACTTGAGTGAGACTTTGTGGTTCCCCTTTACCCCCCCCCAACAGTATGCCGACACAATGGTGCTCTATAGACGACAAAATTGCGTTGCGTCGTGCCGTCCCTCAACAGCTAGACGCGACGTTATACGACGAGTCCGTTGCGTTGTTCCGTCGCTTAGTGCCGTCCCCTCTTTTCTTATGACTTTTATGCTGTGTTTAATGCGTGGATTCGTGCCGTCGTGTCGTTGCAGCATGCCGTCGCACCGTGCCGTGTTGTTTGCTCTTGATACTGTCATATCGTGCCGTCTTGATACCACGTCTTGTCGTCACAGCGTTGCGTCGTGTGTCATTGTAAGGGTTTTATACAGTGTGGGTGAGGCTGTCACGTCCTGCCGTCGTGCTGTCGCGTCCTAATGTCGTGCCGTCGTATCAGGGCGGCAGTACGGCGCGACGCTTTTTCTCGTCTGTAGTACACTATACAAACACCCCTAATAACCTTCAGCGCCGGACACCCATCGTATCGCAGATTCTTCGCCGGTACAACACAGCCATAGTGGCCCTGTGCGAAAGACGCCTACCTGACCATACTTGACTGAGTCTGAGTCTAGCTACACTTTCTTCTGCAGTGGATGACCGGAAAATGAGCCCCGGCAAGCCCGTGCGGGCTTTGAATCAGGACCCGCTACCTTAAGCTTAATTCTTGATTCCGTCCCGCATGAAGTGAATTAAAAGAACGGTTGACTGTACTGCGTTCCCCCATCTGGTCAGTGGCTACGTCACTATTACCGTTACTGTATAGAAGAGGAAAGGGGACAAGTTCAGCTGAGGGAACTCTGTCGTAGCATCTCTCTACGGGCCATTACTAGGAAGATTTTAGCTCGGTCATGCTGTCCCGTCTCTTTTCTCCCGTCTCCAGTGTTGCCGTTCCTGAACCACAGTGCGGCTTCCGTAGGGACAGGTGCACCACAGAAATTATCTTTGTGGATTGTTAGTCACAAGTGAAGTGCAGGGAGCAGCACTGTGACTTCTACTTTACCTTCGTTGACCTCACCAAGGCATTTGAAACAGTCGAATGGAGCCTTCTTTGGACTATCCTCGCCAAGTGCGGGCTGTCCCCCAAGGTTCATCAAGGTCTTTCAGGAGTTCCACACAGGGATGTTCGTCCGTCGTGGTTGGGGGTCTGATGGTGTTCAAGCCCTCCTAAGTCAAAGTTGGTGTAAAACAGGGCTGTGTCATCGCACCGGTCCTTTTCAACATCAACCTGGACCAGGCAGGTGTGTCTCATCTAATTTCCTGACATTGGCTCCATTTATAGGACACTGTATGTATTACATTTCGATGCCGGCTTTGCGACAGCCTGTTCTACCTGCGCGATGTATGCTTGCCAAGACATTAGGTACAAGACCGTTTAGGACCTCCAACGTGCTGATGGGGCTGCTTTTGTCAGCCATTCAGCAGCGGGCCTCCAAAGGATCCTCGATACCCTGGCTAACACCTACACCAGCACCAGGCTCGTCATCAGTCGAGAGAATTACGACACCAGTGTGTGGCCTCTGGAGACCAATCTCTTGGTACATCCTTTCATGAGGGGTCTGAAGACGTTAGCCAAGTCCACAACTTCCTCTACCTCGGTAGCCTTTCCAACATAGGATACGGCAAGCCTGTATCGCCTTTAGGTTATCCCGTGGTGCCAAGTGTTTTCAACCGAGACATTACCATCTCTACCAAGATTTCATAAGGCTGTCTGTATCTCCGCCCTGCTGTACAGATGTGAGGCCTGGACAATCTATATAGCCCATATCATAAATATGGAGGCTATCCACATCCATTGTTTTGTTAATAAACAAAAGAGGGTATGATGCGCATGATGCTTAGGGAACTGTTGATGGTTGAGACTTCTAAGATGTTCTTCAAGACTGGGGCAATCAATATTTAATTCAACCAAGTTTTTCCAAGCGTGTAAATTGCATCCTAAAAAAGAAATTTACCCCTTCTTGGTGTGAGGGATCAGTACTTTCTGCAACACCATAACCGTATCTATTTTGGAGCCGCCTATACTGTGCAGCACCACACCGGTGCGCTATCTGTTTAATGTTTTGGGGATTCCCCAGTGTGAGGAATCTCGACAACTAATGTGCATGTGACCTGGCTGATACAGTGATCGTCATGCTCAGATCTCGATATACTTCCAAGGTACACAAACATGGTAATTTAGGATTTACGGCTGTTATGTTGTGATTGAGTTCAATCTCTGTGGTCCATCCCGGCAATTTCCAAGTAGTACTCCCACTCCTCCAGACGATTTGCACGGGTTTTGGAAGTTATCAGCCAGCCTGCACTATATTATTACCCTCAGAATATTTCGTGTTCAGTCTTCCTTCAGTGCAGTCTTCCTCGTTAACTTCATTGGCACCACACTTTAAATGATATTAGTCCGTGAACTGAAGACATCATGAGCGTATTCGAAACCCCATTCTCGTGGGAATCGCAAACAGTGTTCTTGGGTCATTGATTACGAATGCCGAAGTGCAAAAGGAGTGCAGTTGCGCTGAGGGTCAAGATAGCAGTCGCCATTTTGACACCAAATGAAAAGATGGCATGATATTTACCATCAAATCAAATCCCTCACCATCCATATTAAATGGTCAGGGTAAATTCTCTCCGATAGCCATGAGTACATGCCCTGGGTTTTATTTTCCTTTGTGAGTGTTTTCTATTTTATATAACAAAACCAACATTAAGTTACAATATGTGCCCATATCCTCCATCTTTGTTCTTGGTGTTCTCAGCCTACTCCCCAGAAAGTGGGAAGTGAGAATCTAGTTCGCGAACGATCCGCGTGTTGATTCTCCCCGTTCGAAACCCCGTTCTCGTGTTCGTCTAACACGACAACGGGGTTTCGAATACACCCCACGGTGACGGTGTCTTTTCTTCAACTCTGTTTGGCCATGTACAAAATTTTTCATCAGAAAGCAAGCACGTAATAATAATTGATGTAATGAATCTTAGAGTGGATTTACAAAGGAATATATTAGAAAGATCAGAATTATATAGAGAAGGAAAAGCTAAAACATTATTTGGTTGACGTTTTTTTGGCATTGTTTGGTAACATACGACGCGAAACACGACGGTGCGACGCGACGGCGACGGAACGAGTGAGGTTTAGAAAAAAAAAAGCAACAAGGAAAGGACGTAAGACAGCAAAACGCAACGAGCGACAGCAGAACGCGACGTACGCCGAGACACGTCGTGCGTGTACAAACATCAGGGCAAGAAGCCGTCGTGTCGTCGCGTTGTGTAGTTACGTCGCCCAGGCAAAGGCAGAAATGTGTGTTGTAAATAGTACACCGTAACATAGTACGTTAAATTATTGTACGTGTACATTGGACCTGACATTTATTGAACACATGCAGACATAGGTCATGCACGTACACAATGCGAAAGGTATGGATTTTGTGTTGTGACATTTTACCTCATGCATCATGTATGGCTTGTTGTGCTCAACTCCATGGGGTCATAGCGAGGGATCGGAAGTTGAGCGCCATGTTTTCCTCTTCGTCATGAACATTGCGATGACGTGGCACACTGTTTGCGTGGTGAGAGATCAAAATCCAAACTAGGCGTCATTTCACGTAGCCATATTAGACACTGATCACTTAAAGTTTCTCCTGGCAGCTTATCACGAACTCAAAGCTAGACGATCATGGCATCGACGACTGTGAACCTTAGACCTCCGCCGTGACACTGAACTATCAAGTGTTCTGACTTGGGTCAGTGCAAACAGAAGTTGGCTGTGGCCGTTGGTTTCTGGCTTTGGACCTGATTTATCCATTATTTTTTGGAAAGAACACGTAAATTCAATTCAGGTAAGAAACTATAAACGGGATACTGCATCAGATGGACATGTACTTTACTATCAAGCATGTGCAGGCTTGGCCTAGTGTGGAGATCCGCACTAAAGAAATCCACGTAATGTAGGGTACGACGGCGCTGTGCGTGTTAACAGTGTTTCACAATTGACATCAATTTGTGGCTGGCTGAATGCGTCACCCAAATTAATGCTTCTGTTATTTTATAGAAACCCTGTAATATTATTTCTATATCCTGATTACATGATGCACAGCTCTACTTTTATGTACATGTTACGTTGAGTTTCCACATTCTTTGTAATTGTAAACAAGAAAAAAATGGGATTTTGTTAAGTTCATCAAATTCGTAAGCCAAAGTGTGATGCAATTTAAGGCTGAAAAGGAGTAGGCCTATATCGATAGTATTGTTCAGTATAATAATTATATATCGCACTTTTCTACACTTTCTTGGAGAAAGTTCCACTTTATTCTAAAGTTATGTTAGCTTTTTTGGACAATTTTAATTGGCCAGTATTTCTCCAGAATATTGTTGATGGCCTTGATTGCAAACTCTTTTGACAAGGAGTACCTTGTCTGGCGATATCAAATTAGCGTCCCCCGTGCCAACGTTGAAGACAACATTTTCTAAGAATTGAAAAAAAAATAGTTTGCTGGGCTTTGAGAAGACACGATATTCGTACATGCAAAAGCAGTACCTAATTTGCATAAACTCATAATAATGAGCTGAGCGGATACCAATCCTTACGTCTTTAATGGACAGAATTTGCAGGAAGACATGAGCCAATCAGAGTAGAGCGCAGTTTTGGAGCGGGATCAAGCATGCAGATGCGAGTGTCCTTTTTCGCTAAAGAGTTCAGGCTTGGGCGTGCTAATTGTGTGGCACCCGAATAACAATTATAAAGCTACACGGTGTATACGGAGAGTGTAACCGCCCTAAAATGTGCGCAGAAATGGAAGAAAACTTCGGTCTAGTTCGTACACATTGTACAAAGCTATATGCGATACAACCTGAACAGGTAGAGTACCTTTTATTTCTAGGTTTTACCCACTTTTGCATAGCGAGTGTAAAGTGCCCTGTCCAATCCTAAACCAAGACATGAACGACTCAAAGATTGTGTGTGGTGTGTTGATACAAACTGTTTCACTCCTATAGACCTCTTTCCAGTGATGTCAAGATCGTGTTGGACCTATGATGTGTTGTGATGGTAATGAGTATAGTGTTGCAATGGTAATCTACCTATTCAAGATAAACTAGTCAATCATGCAGGGCTCGCACGTGCGTTTGCAGTTGGTTGAAGCTGCCCGTAGGAATATATGCGACCAACGAGGCCAACGCCGTCCACAAGTGGTGGTATTGTTTATAATTTCTTCACGTGGGTGAAAAAGGTCTATACTGAGACATACTGACGTGCAGCCCATTAAGAGCTGGTTTTGGAGTGGTGATTTGTGTTTGGACGGTCCAATGGCCAAATGGTCCAAACGTCGTTGCAAAGTTTAACAGAGTTAATTTATACAGTATCTCCAGCAAAATGGCAATTCCATTGAATCATAAAGAAACTGCCAAACTTTGTTTACTCTGTCAAAAAATAACATAATGTGACTGCGTGCTGACGTTTGTCACTATGCATGAAGAAATGTTTTTATTCAATAAAATTGATCTCTGGATTGATGGGAATCCTGTGTCTACATAATTTTAATGTGTTTTAGAAGGGGGTGCGATCGAGTATCCTCTATATACCTCTTTGCGGTTTGTGTTGTTAAGTCGATCATTCCTTAAAATTTCTCAACTGTACGCCCGGGAACAAGAAAAATTTGGTTTTGTGTGATGTGCATATCTAGAGCCTTAAATACTTTTAAACAATAAAATAAGAGGGGCCAGTCATTTTTTAAAATTTTGGCAGCAGCACACACGCACCGTCGCGATGCACATCGTTAGTCAACGTCACGCCTGGTTTCCCTGGAGACTTCAAAAAAAAGCAGAGAGCATGGCTGATCAGTCCCAGCGATATGCTGTGATGTGGAGATATTAAAAAGGTTTATCGTGACTTAGGCAGCCATAGCCGCAGATAGACGGGAAACTTGGAGCCGGGCTCAACTTTGCCGACTGTCGGTGGATCGCCAGAGAAGGCCTACGTACAATCACGCACGCTGGCATGACGGGCATACAACCATGTCCCTTTCACTAATATTGCCCATCCTCACTAACATATGAATCCTCAATTGTCAACAGAAAAACTGACCATATATCAAACTAGATAGAGTATCAATTTCGCCTCAGGGCGATACTTCCTTCCAAAAGGTTTTTTTCAAAACATTTTTTTTTTCATTTTTAGCAGAAAAGACTTTACATAGCGTATCTTAAGCGACTGTCTGCACCTTGATGTCTTACGTTTCGTTGACGTTTTTAAATCATTTGGAAAATCTTAAAAAGAGACGCCGGAAAATAATGCAGCAAGCGAAGTAGGTCGTATCCTCCTGAGATAACAGAATTGCTCGCGAGGAACATTACATGTAGGTCCCAGGCCACGGCCATAATGAACATAAAATACACACATGTTCACCCCATTGTGTCACTGATGTGTACAATATGTGGATCAAACATTCCCCTAATAAGCCTTTTATGAGTTTGAATTTGAACAAAATCTGGTACACCGTGTTATCTTATTGCACACAAACATAACAGTTTGAATTCGCCAGACTTAAGACACTGTTGCTATGCCTCGTGATTCCGGGCAAGCTTTTGCATAGAGGACACCCTCTCTGGGATGGACTGGTTCCCTTGTGCCCTTCTTATCCATTGAAAATAGTTGTTTGTGTGAGGCTTCTCTTATGTAACCATGGAGGAAGGACACAGAAGTTTGCCCCGAATCATGAGATACAAGAACAGTGTTTTTAGAATGACGAATTCAAATTGTCATGTTCACGTGAATTTAAAGAAGTCGGTTAACCATATTTTATTCAAATATAACTCACAAGAGGCTACGGTAATTCCCCAATCTTCCAGTCTCCTCCTCCGCCACTGATGCAAAACCGACCCTCACGTTTGATCAACAGCTGACAAACTCGGGGCATACATGATTGTGTGCGACGGGAAAAATTAACACACCGAAACCAGATGCAAAACCAGACTTTAACGACGTTCAATTAACAGCTTTCAAACCCGCAGCGAGCAAAAAGGAGCTCAAAAACCTGCGTCGCCGCACTACATTTTGAGCTCACCCCTGACCAGTAACCAGGGAGTTTTTGGCCGAATCTAGAAAAGTGTAGTAGATATGGAGAAACTACTGTTCTGCTTTGCAAGACCTCACAGTTTGGATCTTAAATGTGGAGGTTTCTCTAAGCAAACAAGCCAAAACGTTAATGTTTTTCAATTTTACTGCTTCAAAAGGAGATGGAAAGTCACAGATTTTTTTTTCATGTATGCAAGTCACAAAACCGCATTACCGATATATGTTTTCTTATAACAGGTATGTCTGGTGACCATTCAAAACGTGCGGGAGACTCGCAGGTTCGCCTTTTTGTCTGGACAGGCCTTCGATCTTTGTCCACCATACTAACGAAATGTCTGAGCTTTGTGGAAGACAGTCTGATTTTCTTTGAGCCGTACTTTTGCGCTTATCTGCATGGGCCCCAGAGGTTCGTGCCAGAGGTTCCAGATGCTGACGAGGAAGCTCGGATTGCGAACTACGAAAGAAACGCCGCTGCGGTGACTTCAGTTGAGGGGGGATTTGAAGCATCCGAGTGCACATACCAATGGGTGAAGGAGCGACTCGAAGAAGACCATGGCGAAAAACGGTTCGTCTTCTGTAAAGACTTCGCCTCAGCAGTTATCACTGGAGACAAGCTGAAGTTCCTCCCACGTGGCTATCAACACGTGTTTCTCATCCGCCATCCCCTAAAAGTCTTCCCGTCTATGAAGAGTATGCTCCGTGTAACCATGAAGGCGTCCGACGATTTCAGTTTGGAGGAGCTAAAGCGGTATCCGACGGACGGCATGTATCGGGACATGTCTGATCTATTCGACCACATACGGAAAGAGTACAAACAAGAAGCAATTATCATCGACGCCGATGACCTTCAGCAAGATCCTAGGGGTGTCCTATCAGCGCTCTTCACCGCCATTGGGATGCCCTTCCAAGAGCAGCTCCTCAGCTGGGAGGCAGGGGATGCCGTGTCCCGCTCATGGATAATCTCCCAGACGCAATTGAGAGGAAATAAGTTTGGGCATTATTACAAGAACGCCTTCGCAAGCACGTGCTTCCTGAGACCCAGTGCACTACCGGATCGTGAGTCGCTCTCAGCGGATATTCTCCGCTGCGTCGATGCCTCTATGCCCTATTACGAGAAGATGTACGCCCAGCGTTTGAAACCTGTCTAAAATTTGGAATACACATTGCGGTCTATATGTACAAATAGTTGCGAAGAGGATATTCGCTATACAAAATGGCTCAAGAATGGTAGTCCCTATGACTGTAAGTGTGCTTTACTTATTCAATTGAGCTAAAAAAACAAGAAGTTCATCCCAGCCCCTTTTCTAGCCCAGAGTAGTGATTCCTTAAGAACGTTTTTGATTATCCTTATTTACAACGTAACTTCTGACAAGTACATGTGAGAGGAGCAAATAATATAATATGTACTTTAATTTCGAAAGTTGTCTTGTGTTCAAAGTTTTGTTCTTTTCAGATGAAAACTACTCTAATTAACTCTGTTGAATATTATCTTCACAATGTACGGCATAATTTTCAAAGGAAGGATCTTCAAGTCTTTTTGTTTGTTAAAATAAAAACTTCAATAATCAGATGAGCTCAAACAAGGGTACAGTTTTCGATATTCGATATCCAACAACTCTGTGAACAAAAAAAGGGCAATATTAAAGGTTTGCTTTTCAATCTTAAGTAAATAATAAGCTTGATCTCTTGCATTATTCATATTGGTTCATAATGATGACCTTTATACACACAACTTTCTAGTGTAAATGGTCAGGTATATCCAATGGCAAATTGTTTAAAATACTACAAATTACATTCTGCGTTTGATACGTTTAATACATCTTTTATGGCAGATTTCATCTCATTTAAAAGTTTCTGCGACTTTAGTATAATATTAGTTGTAGTTGCTAGTTCGTAGAGTAATGGGCTGGAAACAATGTGTCCAAATCTCGCCTATTTTGCCATTACAAACGAAAAGACAAAAATAAACAAAAAAAATCTTGGCGAATTATTTGGTCTTCTTTTTTAAGAGAGACAGGAAAAATGCCTATACTTGCTATGTAATTGAGTGTGAATAATGTAATGTGGATAAATGTGATATAATATTTCATGAATTGTATTGTGCTTGATGAAACATTTGATGTAAAGCTCATATCACGGTTCCTGTTAAAAGTTAACAGCCGCCTATCTTATGATAGCATCTTAGCTGGTGCCTCTCTATAGTACAGCGAGTTGATTCAGTACCAAAGGTAAATGGTTTGTAAAGTTAAGATTGTTCACATTTGAGTTGATGCGAATTATGATTGAAAAATCACACACACTATATGCATGAAAAAATTACATGTATGTTGAGAGACATGTTGTGCATGAGGTAAACCTTTCTATTTTTTAATCTCATGCTGTGATCTAGCTGTTTGCAGTAAAGAAGTATCATTAAGCTGACATCTGGCCATTTTCAAATTTGTATTCTAAAATATCCAATCACCCCTTGAAGTTGGACCCTTTTATTTGGCCAAAATTCCCACTTAATTACGCTGTAGGGGGGAAATATTCCGAATTCAGGGACATTCGAATTAAGCCCATCCGTACAAATGGCTGTATCCATGGAGTTTTCCTCACACCAGGCTGCTTTCCTGAGGTTGCACGGCTGAAGTTAGTCTTGGTCCAGGACGTCAGAGATCGATAGTTGTTTTATTTCTGTTGAAGAGCGCCCTCGCACTATTAGTTTTTACTTACTCTCAATGGCGCACAGTCTAATTGTGAGTCGTTGTGGGGCACTATGCACGGTGTCCGCTATCAAGCACTAACGTCTTGAAACCAAGACTAGGCTGAAGTTTGCTCGTGCTGAGCAGTATGTTTGTACTTATAGAGATGAAGTACCAACATAAAATATAAATGGCTATTAGCGCTCACCATAGCTCCATTCTTGAAGGGGCCAACGTAAGAGCTCTGCTCGGCGTGGTCAGCTATATCCGCGAACACATGTCCAAGCACTGGGAGCGGTCAAAAGAGGCGACTCCACCGTTTACTTTGGAGCCAGTTGCCCGGTACACTATGGGAGCACGTGAGAAAAAGTCTCTTTTCGAGAATAGTCAGTGAAATATTGTCGCTGCGCGGTTGTCTCCGAGAGGTGCTCGGAGTAGGCTGGATAAAAGTCCGAGAAAAATGAGGGCAGTTCAGCGATACACGCGAAGAAAACACACATGTCGGGAGGCCAATTAGCATAAAGTTCGTTTGTTGGAGTGAACGTTAATGGCCAAAGGTCACTACAAGTATGTTACAGTCATTTGCCTCTCGCATCCACGCTGGACGCAAACAATGATGTAAGAAGCCTACACAGAACCCCATGATATACTGCATACACAAGCTGCATGTCACCGCAAACGAGATGGTGACGGTACTTGGATGCAGTGCCCCAGTCAGATAAAGACCTGTGGTCTACGATAGCATTTGATAGGATGGTTGAGATGCCTTCGAATGGACTCCTGTTACAAAATACCACATACATTGAGCATGACTTAGTCATCACCATGCACTGTACCCTTTTTCTTGTGAAAGGTTGTCACAAAGGTTTGTGGTGACATCCATCACGCTCACGCCATTGGCAAATCACATGTTATAACAAGAAATAGAGACCAGGAGTGTGTGATGGATAGACGTGCAGTCACCAGGCGTAGTGATAGCTGCCGTGATGAACATCGGTTGGTCGGAACTGTGAAGAAGAATGGAATTTTGAGTATAACGTTCCGACAGCAACTCTGTCTCAAAATCAACATCAAAGCCCTCAATCAGTCGGTGGTCAACTTTGATTTTCAGGCTTCACTTCATACCAAACACCCTGCTACAGATTGATGATGTCTGTTTCGCTCTCTGGAAGACTCTCTAGGTTGTTCCAAGACGATTGGACAAAACACGGAAAAAACATTAATTGGTTCAAGCAGAACTACTCATAGGGCCTACTCGTTGTAGTCGATATCAACCTGCCTTCATCCGCTGTCAACAACATAAAGGACACATTCCTGCAGAAAGAAACTCCTAAACGTGGGCTAAAACCGAACAACATGTACATGTATATGTACCTACAAGCACAGTAGGAGACCTCATGGATCATGTGGCAGAAGAAGGCAATGTAAATGAAAGGTTTCAAAGACAGGAGTCGTGCCTTCAAGGCTTCCAAATTGATTTAGAGTTCTTGCACTTGCGGACCGATTTGATTTCGGCTGACCGGGTTTTTGGCTGCCTCCAGATCGACAATAAGCGAGTCTGGGAGTATAAGCTAGCCTACGTGCTTCAGATCTGGGAAGTGTGCTTCTATCACAGTTTTGGACGGCAGATACATACACACAAGCGGGAACTGACTTCCGCAAAACCTATTACTCTGCACTGTACTACGTAACGGCGCGGGATAGGTGAATGGGCGCGATGGTTTCCTCTCCATCAACGAGCTTGGTGCGCCAAGTGCATGTCTGCTGAAAGGTCAGAATCTGAAGGTTAAGTGGGCGTATTCTTGCATAGTTATAAATTTATTAGTGAAAAGTTCTCATGTCAGCTTATTATGAGCTTAAACCTCATGACCACGTACGGCATTGATGACCGTGGACCATGGACCTCCGACCCTACACTGAAGTAAAGATATCGCGTCAGGTGTTCTAACTCAGGTCACAGTGCAGAAATGCTACGAAGAGAAGTTTCCTGCGGACGTTGGAATTCTGGCCTTGGGTCTGATTTCGCCATTATTATTGGAAGAAATCCGTGGATTCGCTTGAGAAGTTGAGGTATGAAATTGTAAGCAGGATATCTCCGCGTAATGTGAGCCGCACATGTGCTTTTCCCCTTGAGTATGTGTTGTGTTTTGGCGATTTACACAGCTTTGCGGGCCGTTGAACATGTCCACTAATTTGATGCTTTTTTTTAAGGAACCATATAATAGCCTGCCAGTAGATTTTCCCAACTTCATTATAAAGAAAAACACTATGTTTATTTGCATGTTACGATGACTTGACACCCATCTCCTTTTCAGCAGTAAAAGGGAAAAATTTCAATATTATTGATTCCAACTTAGTGAACCGCATAACGTGATGTCACGGCAGAAATCGAGCGTCTCCATAGCTTCGTGAACAATAAAATTTTTTCATGTCTTATACTTTTCTACATTTTCTTGGAGTAGGTATCACTTTATAATTGTTTTTAACACAAGCTTGTTTGAACAATAGTACACACTAATATATCTTCAAAACATTGCTGGTGGTGAATTTGCAAGGACTCTTTTTTTTACAATAGCTCTTCTGGCGAGGAATGCTTTGTGTGGGAACTAGATCTGTTTATAGGGAGAGTTGCGACATGAGTGTCTCAATTGTCAGAACGAAAATAGTGGATTATACGTCAATGCACATTGACAAGTGTGCTACTGCGCACATAAACAGTCGTTTTGGTTCTAAAGTGTGAAGTTGGCGTCACTCTCACTGTTAGCCTCGAGCTGGACCAAGAGAAGGCGCTATTTTCTTAGCAACGGAGGCGTCTTTAATTGTTACCGAACTTCACTTCGTTGGGTCACGGACTACTATAGAGATGTACTCGTCACGGTCGCACCGCTCGCTATCAACAAAACAAAACACACTGCCAACGCGGCTCTTTTCAACTGATGAGGGGGGGTGCTTCTGCTGAAGGCAGATATACAGCTCTGGTGGCAACATCGACAAATTAGAAAAAAGACTTGGAGAGAAACGTCTGCCACCACAAACAGGGTTCAAATTTACAAAAGGGATACCGGTATCCATGACATATATGGCAGTGTCGAGGGGCCGTAGCGACTCAGTCCAGTTACCAGCGGATCTTGGGTTCCTGGCAGGAAATGGAAGTCTTGAGGCGGCACGGTCTTGATTTGAGCAACGGTAAACCCTTGGGCGTGGGTGGGAGCTGGAGGGATACAGCAGTGATACGCCCCTCCAGAGTGATGGAGCTCTGGCATGATCATCCTACCCGCAGTTTGTCACATTTGGTGAAGGTGCATGAGTTATACGAATAGTTACAACATCCGTGACCAGCAGGAATGCCATGAAACTGGCTGTAACATAAAGAAACATATTTTAGAAACATTTGGTACATGACTGTACACAGAGCAATGGTCACACTGCTGTTCAATTTCGTATGACGTCACTATTTTACTCGTGAATATGTACTTTCCGTTAATAAAGAAGTGTTAATGTTCCTCCATTTTACTACTTCACAGGGGATGTAATGCCACAATAACTTTGCAGGAAAAGTTTTCCTACTTTTATCCAAGTCAAAAAATTTAAAACATGTCTCTGTTTACAGATATGTCTGGGAATCATCACAAACATGCGGGAGCCTCGCAGGTTCGTCTTCTTGTCTGGGCAGTCCCTCGATCTCTGTCCACCGTATTGACGAAATGTCTGAGCTTTGTAGAGGACAGTCTGGTTATCTTTGAGCCGTACTTTTGCGCTTATCTGCTGGGGCCCCAAAGGTTCGTGCCAGAGGTTCTAGATGCTGTCGAGGAAGTCGGGCTAGCGAACTATGAAAAAGAAGCCGCTGAATTGACTTCAGTTAAAGGTGGGTTTGAAGCATCCGAGTGCACTTACGAGTGGGCAAGAGAGCAACTCGAAGCAGATCATGTTGGAAAGCGTTTTGTCTTCTGCAAAGACATTGCCTCTGCAGTTATTATCGGAGACAAGTTGGAATTTCTCCCACGTGACTACCGACATGTGTTCCTCATCCGCCACCCGCTTAGAGTCTTCCCGTCTATGAAGGAGATGATCCGTTTAACTGAGAGGGCATCCCATGATTTCAGTCTGGATGAAGTGAAGCGGTTCCCGACATACAGTATGTTTCGGGACGCGTCTGACCTGTCCGACCACATACGGAAAGAGCAAAAGCAAGAGGCAATCATCATCGACGCCGATGACCTTCAGCAAGATCCTCGGGGCGTCCTGTCGGCGCTTTTCACCGCCATTGGGATGCCCTTCCAGGAGCGGCTCTTGAACTGGGAGGCAGGGGATGCAGTGTCTCGTTCATGGTTCATCTCCACGACGCAATTGAGAGGAAACCAGATCGGGCAGTATTACAAGAATGCCTTCGCTAGCACGTGCTTCCTAAGGCCGAGCGCTCTACCGGATCGTGAGTCGCTCTCAGCGGACATTCTCCGCTGCGTCGATGCCTCCATGCCCTATTACAAGAAGATGTACGCCCAGCGTTTGAAACCTTGTTGAACGTTCAATACACGCAAGGTTTGACTTGGAAAGTATTTGTGTGACACTGCCCATGATTGATCAAGATTAGTAGTTACAATTACTATAATCGTAACAATTATTCCAACATTGATAGTATTGGTGTGGTTGGTGAACAAACCTATCAGGAAATAGGTCCATTAGTTCCCTGAATGTAGTCAACGCATGTTTATTCATTTCAAGCGGGCTGAGCATTTGCAGGTAATTCCGTCTGTTGACACCACCCTTAAGCTTCCTGTACCTACCTCTGTCAGGATTCCCACGGAAATCTGTAAAATAAAATTGCATCACACTGTCGAGACTCTCCTGGACCAAACGATGACAATTTCCATTACATTTGATGCCAGTTTGCAGAGAAATATTGTTCGATATTAGGTAGCCCACTACTGTAGATTGACCACGAAGAGATGGGCATCCGTAGCCTATGAATTTGTCATTATATCGTTATAATGACTTAATAATACATGTAATTAATTTAAACACTTAAAAATTAGAACACTTAAAAATTAGAACAGAAATAAACAACTCAAACAGAATCTAGAGATATGGTCATAAGTACCATGACTATGTAATATAGGTAATCAACTTTATCATCAGAAATACATTTATTTTATCAACGAAACGCACACAAGCATAATGAAAGTATATAATCATGATCGTGGAAAGAATAAATGAATGACAAATCCACATTATTGCTTTAAAAATTAAAGATCAAAAAGACACGTATCCATGCATGAGCCCAAGACCCCTCCTATACCCAAATACAGCTGAGTGGGGAAATTTTTCCCGTTGCCAAACGTTTTACTTGTGAAAAGATTAGTTTTGTTTTCAACAAAGTATTGGTGATAGTTCGTAAGACTTTAATATAATTTCGAAACTGTTTATGAGAGGTCAAAGTTTGGGAGGATATTTCTTTTTCAGGTCAAGTAGTTTTCCAGTTTTCGCTGTAGAATTTTACAAAATTTCTTTTTTGAGGTGATTTCTTTGAGAAGTAATCGGACATAAAAAACACAAGTTATAAAATTGTTACACATTATCTTTTTTATGGAAGGTCTCCGGATGCGTGCCTACAGGGGTCAACGTTCAGGTTCTATTGTCTAGCATGTATTTTTAACGTCTTACATGATATTAATAAAGTTCGTTGACTCATCAGTGAAACGCTATATAGGTGCAATAGGGGCCTTTTCCTATGTTTGAAATGTGCAGAATGTTTTTTTGTTCATATTGTCAACTGAGTTAACACGAATAAACTAGCGGTGGATCCATTTCATATTTGTGTTTCTCATTTCTCTTCTCAGAAGAAGGCTGGGTTAGTGGGTTGACACTGGATTCCCACTGGGGTGTGGGAGGGATTGTGTAAGGGGATGGGGGTTTTCATTAATGGTGGTGATGTGGACGCACAAGTAACAGGGAAATAAATCTTGGAACTCAGTGAATTAGGCTTACCAGTCCTTGGGAAGACATGCATTTTCGATGGACATTCAGGCCTACGTTTTCTCTGAAAAAGTATTTTTTTATCATCAGGCCTATTATTAAATATTATGCATTTGCAGGCTTATGTACATGTAGTTCAACAAGATGGCTGTTTTAATAAACTTTTCTGGAGGCTGATTAATGTAGTCTCCAACGGCGTGAACGCAAAGAACTGCTATAACAACGATCTTAATGTCTTCGAATTAATAGATGTGCCGGGAAAGATGGGCAGAGAATATTAATAAGAATGAATGTCCTCCAAAGTGAAGCCTGGATTAAAAGACCGTAAAGGAAAAGTAAATGTGAGTTCATGTGGTCTAGTAAACAATAATTTCATATCTTCGTCAACGGAGAAATGACCAGGTTGTATGTCTGGACTGATTTAAAACGGGGGGGGGGCTCTGACACATCTACAGTTAACATTACAATGATTACACCTGGCGAGTGAGGGTTCAACAAATCCCCAACTGAACGAGTCCTAAGTTGAGCGATTTGGTTGCCGCGGACACCACTTCTAATGAGGTTTGCACATGGATAGATCAAGTAGATCAATCAAAATCCCGAACTACATGTGGGGGATATAAGTCGGACCTTCTAACATTTTAACCACATGCTGTTCAGAAATGCATGAGTACTATAATTCTACCATAATCAAGACAAGAGTTCTGTATCTGGACATCAATTGACACCCTGCGTGGAAACCCTATGAGTCTGGTCTGCAAAGTGTTTTCTAAGTAAATGGTTCAACATTAATTTTCAGTGCTAAATTTAACTCTTTAGGAAACGTTATTATTCTCTGGTGTGATGTCCATATGCCCTCTTCACTGTATAGTAAGCACGATCTTTGTACACACTTTTTAAGTGTAAGAATTAAGGGGGGGTACTGAATGTCTAGGCATTGTAGCCAGGTTCACAAGTGCCTGCCAAATGACTTCCTATTATCTGCATACATAAGCATTTTGAATTCTCCAGCCACTACAAACTGGAATGAAGTACAAAATCGTGACAAGTGAAGCAAAACAGGATAAGGACAATGAAAATGTATAACTAGAGAAACTTGAGAATCCCAGTAGGTAAACCCCTCGCTTCCTTGTACATCCTTGTACATTCCTGAAGACAAGCTTCATCCATATTCTAACAAGAGGTTGGCTTCAACAGAAAATGGCACATGTAGGTATTTGAGATTTAGTAACTTCTTAAGGCCTGTTTATTAGAATGTCGTCATGGATTGTGCCGCCTAGCTGAGAACCATGACTTTATTTGGCCTGTATAATAGATGTGATTATCACTTCAGACGGTCCTCAGGTCTTTGTGTGTTGATTTTCTCTGCAGGCCTTTTTCATGCTGGTTCAGGGGCAACAGTGGGCTGGTAAATTAAATTTACTTCATTACAGCATCGAACAAATTTACTCATGCGCACCCAGCATGGACCTGAAAATAAAAAAAAAATGTTCACTAGCTAGGCACCTTGCGAGGGTCCGTGTGATTAGCATGCTATTTACACGCTAATGCGGACATTATTTTCTTTAATTGTATTTAAGTGTGTGGAAACTTGAAAGTATTGTTCATTGTTTGAAAATAATGGAAATCATGCTCATTTTGTCTTATTTTAAAGGAGGCAGACAGGGGTCTATGAAGTATGATATGCGTCTTTGTGTTGCAACTCGCTTTCTGACCATACAGCAAAATATCAATTGAGGAAGATTACACAACACGCATCATTTAAAATATTACTCATTAGCCTAGGTCTGTTTTATTTTATCCAGCAGCCTGTTTTGATCGTATTTTCTCTATTCATGATGTGCTTTGGAATAAGCAGAGAACTCTTTGAACAGAAAGCAGCTTTGCTTGTCTTTGTCCCATGTTAGGCTAGTACAATCTTTGCCAAAACCTCGAAATGCCAATGAGTTTTAAGTTTGCCAACAGTTATATATAATTTTTGAAATACAATTTAGTCCTAATGGATTTGCTGATAAATTGATCAAACAACTTTATCTGTTTTGGAATGGAACAGTCAGTGCTTCACAAGTCCATGGCATGGAGCTAGGCCTTTCAGTCGACGAGCAAATTAGCAGCCAATTAGCTGCAGTGCCAGGCACAACGCTGGCCAGCAGGTGCTCCACTTGTACTCCATGGCGCTTCAATTAATGGGGTATATCTTGATTGCCCAAACCATGCGTACACCTGGCTTAGGAGAATATCCATATGCAATGCCATTGCAGTGTGCCATCTTTCCGGATATGTCTATGGAATGACTCAAGGTGTCAAAAGTTAAATGGAAATGCCTGGTTAAATCATTGTACGTGTACAGTGTACAAGTATAGATTTATACCAGGCAAGATATGGGACGAAGGGGTACCCCCCTTACCTGTCCAATCCCTGTGCGCACCCTAGACTATTGTTGCCTAACACATCCCCCCCAAGTAGGTAAAGAATTCCTGAGATTCCGATCAAACAATGACCAACACAAAGGCGGGGGTTCTCTCCGTCCTAATCTTGCTTCAAATGTATTTCAGACATTTTGTGGCTTAGGCCGAGCCAGTTTTCTGAAATGTACAGTAACAACCTGAGACATAGTTGGTGATTAGGAAACTTACCTTTCAGACAAATGTTTGAATCCCAATCTCTGCTTACGTTTCACATACTTGTCTGAAATGTATGACCACTGTTAGTTTCAGACTTTTTAATGTCTAAAACGTATTAAGCCCACTGTTCACGTATCAGACATTTTGACACTAACAAAAGCATTTCAGATATTCCTTGTTCGAAGTGTGTAGACATTGGTTTCATCCTGTCGGAATATGACGACCAGTCGATTGACTTGCATAGGAAATCTACAGTGTTGACACAGTAGGAAAGAATATACTTCTCTGGTATAGTTGGTAAACAGTGTAAACATTTAGGGCTTTTTATTGACATAATCATTTCTGTAAAAGTAAAAAACTTTCAAAAGATAACAATAATTTGTTAATATCTTGCAGACATGATCAAAATTAGGTTTTGCATTCCAGAAACAATATTACAGGTATCAAAAATATTTATAGATTTATAAAAGCATCAAATACAAGACATTTACCAACGTTTTATTTCAAACATTTTATATAAATAACAAATACAATTTGAGCAATACTGTAGATATCTAATGAGGAGATCCAGTTTATTTTCAAATGGGGGTGCTAGAGAAAGACCAAACAAAAGCCTAAGTGCAGCAAAACATCTAGAACAAAATTTACTCACTCAGCAGGAGGGAAAATCTCCAAAAATGTCACCTGGTAAAGACAAGGTCCTCAATATTTCACCTGCCAAGTTTGAAATCTCTATTCCACGGATGATCTTCCTTCAAAATTTTGCTCTAGGGAGTGAAGCTAAGAAAGTTCAACATGAAGAAGCCACAAAGGATTTTGATCCTTGTCCATCAGTTTGAAAAAAAATCCTAACTGGTGGATTAACTATGGAGGAAATGCGTAGAAAAAGGAAACAGGTACCAGAAGCGCCTTCTGACGTGGTTATTCAATGAAGCTGAAAAGGATGTTTAGACTGGCACCAATCCATTTGCCTAAAGTGACAGCATCAAGTGTATTTGAGGTTTTCAGCGAAATGTTCCATTCTCCCTCACTAGTATTGTATTAAAATTATTCGAAGTACAAATCTTGGAGTTTACATATAGTGCTGTGGTGCAGAAATTTCATCCTCTGATTACATTTACTGTGCACGACATGTACAGTCCTAAAACTTCTGGTCGTGATAACTGGCTACAACACTAAAAAGAAACAAACAAACAAACAGATCAAACCAATCTTAAGATATTGACCAATATAGTATGAAATGTAATTGTCTCTTCAATTTGTCAGGCAGTCTGCCACTGGTTTCAGTTGCATCTACACGGCAAGTGTTCTTTGAATACAAATTGGCATCCGTGCATCAGTAACTGTCAGCAAAACTCAGACCATGCCAAAGCATAAGTCCGGTGTCACAAGCCCCCGAGTTGTTTAACATTACGTTCCAACAAAGCCCAAATGTGCATAGTTTGCTGTTAAGGTTAGTCTTTGTTTCAAGAAGCCATCGTGGATTTGAATATAAAAACTGTGCTAAGCTGTGTGAGGGCGCTATCTTGATGAGCCACTGTCATCCACCAACCACTGAGGTTGGTGGGTAAACGCTGGTGTACAAGTATGTAGAGAGTGTGTCGCCAGTTTCAGATTTTGAAAACAAAATGGCAATTCGTGAGTACAGCCTTCAGCTATTATATACCAACTGTCCAAGAGCACTGGTGCATACACCTGCCGGTTTGTTTCTAACAATGATGACACTCACAACTTTCTTTAAACATAGCTCTGGGTAAATGTGGTTCAAAGCACCTTCTTGTAGCAGCTGGTTCTCTAACACATCTATATGTACATCTGGAAATCAAACCTTGACAATGGTCTTCCCTGGTTAACGGGGATGTGGGGTTGCAGTGTATATTCAAAATAACACACATTTAGAAAAGGGCCGCTGTGTTTGCAGACCGTCTGAGAAAAAACATTCCCCTTCGACTGGGTTTAATGCCAGGAGACTGGCATAACCGCCAAATTCAGCAGTGTGATAGCTGAGTTGAATAACAACAGAAACCGTACATGTGCTGCGTAACTTCACTAATGTAGCACTGCACATAATGTTCCATCAGAGTGGATGAAGTCACAGAGGATGATTTATGAACAGGAATTGTATGGAAAGTCATGGTATTAGTAACTGGAAAGAAGAAAAAAGGACAAATGGGAACATGGCTTTTGTTGCTTGGCAAAGGTGGACTTGTGTGGAATTCAAATGCACTTTAGAGAAAAGTTGCTATAAATGCACAATCCGGGAAATCCACCATGCTTGAATACAATGACCTGGGTGAGTATGTAATGAGTTGAATAATGACAAGTTGGAAACAGTGCCACATCTTTTGCCCCACCCAAATAGCTTCCATGAGATATAGACACAAAGTTCACTGAGGTTTGCCTTATCTAATCAAATAAAAACCCTACAGACTGTCTGGTCTTTCCTGAGATCTCTTCTTTGGCTTTGTGACAAGGGGCGTACACTGCGATGTTACATTTTGCTGGGCATAGGAGGGGTCTTTTTGAACTTGTGGAAGTCGATGCCTCTCTCATGGGTGACTCGCATGACCTTGTCGTGGGCGTCCTCCTCAATCAGACTGATGAAGCCCTCGGCAACTAGGGACACCCTGCAGAAGGGCATGTAAGAAAACACTAGGGTGTAGACTAACCCAAGGAGACGCCATTAATTGAACTTTAGTGGCATCACATTCATGCACTCTTAAACTTGAGCGAGTGTGCAGATTTAGCAAATCACCACGTTCTAGCAGTCATGAGATATTTGACGAATACGGTGCCAACGTGGTGATGACTTTTAGTTCTGGTTGTCACCTTAGTCTACAGGGGTGGGGTAGCACTGTGGCTAGTGCATACAGTACCTGGTTACCTGACCAAAAGTGGCAGGTACTGATGCAATGCAAAAAATGGACTCCATGAGGGACATGCTTGCTGAAAAAAATGCATGCCCTTACGCCACAGAAGAATGACAACATGCACCTTTTTGTGTGAGGCTCAGACTGCATGTCAGGATAAAAAGACCATAATGCATTTGTAGTGATTTCATAAGACATCGACTTTCTGGATTTTCTACCTGAGAAGTTTGTAAATGTCATCATAACTTTTCCCAAAGTTTAACTTTTAAGAAGTACCAACCAAAGTACCAGTTTTGTAGTTAAGTACTTTGGGAGTACTGGGCTCTCTACTAAACGAGATGTAGGGGAAAAAGCTGAAGAATATTGTCACTGTTTGATAAAAATCAAGTCTTCATGACAAAAGTACTTGAAAAGTCCTCAGCCGAGTACATTTTTGAGTACCTTTGAGTGCTTTTCCTTATCAAATTTAGTTTCTACAAAAACTGGGGGGTGTCTAGAGGTTCAAGTTCATTTTGGTACCTCACCTTACGTTTGTGCATTTACTCTCAAATGCCCATTGTTCTCGAGTTTTGTCCAATCTAAACCAGTTGGAACTGACAATTTGATACTGGAAAAGTATTCAACTACAACACTGCTTACAACACAGGAAATTCAAATATGTTTACATATGACCAGTGCTTCATCAAGGATGGAAATGCTAACATAGAAAAGGGGGAAATTGTCTTTGACTTACGGCAGCAGTTTGGCAATGTCTGAAAGTCGTCTTACGGTGCTGGAGTTGATGAACTCGGGGGGTACTGTCTTGTGAATAATGGATGTGTCTGAGAATGACGGGCAGATGGTATTGATGCGAATGTCTTCTGCAGTGAATGCTGGATCAAACGACTGTCGGAAAGAAAAAAAAAGGACCGTGCACATTTATTCATGTGGTTTAGTCAGTAAAAATTTCTTTCTTTTGGCCAACAGAAAAAACTAGAATGGCAAAGCCGCCATGGCTCGCTGCTTGCTATGAATTTGAATTTTTTTCTTGTAATAACAGGAAAGAGACATCCAAGTTATACAAATATGGTTACTAAATCAAAAAAATAAATACTAACCAAGCTTCATCAATTTTTTTTAAAAGATTGGTTGACATACGACTGCAATACAGATAAACAAGCTTTTTTATCGACCTTAGCAATACAATTCATTGTACTCTACGAGAAAAAAATCTAGTTACCGGCAGTGCTGTGTGCAGACTGTGTGTAAAAGGTGCCTGTCATTTAAAAGTAAATCAACAAAGACCACCACCAAGGGAGATACAGGTACAAAGGCTTCACAATTCTTTACAAGAGAGAGGAATGCCTATAGAATGTGGGTCCAGCTAGTAGAGTCAGACTAGACCTGGATGATTATATATGCAGTGCATGCATTTGTGAGTTTGACGGATGGTGCATAATTAAAATTCCTCTAAAGTACTGGGTACATGTACAGATCTGCACTTTGTATCCAACCCTATCTTATCCATTTCCTTTTCACCCCCTCCCCATCATCCGATCCATTTCCTACTCCACCCCCTCCCATCATCCTACCAATCTCCTACTCCGCCCCCTCCCCATCATCCTATCCACCTCCTACTCCACCCCCTCCCCATCATCCTACCAATCTCCTACTCTGCCCTCTCCCCATCATCCTATCCATCTCCTACTCTGCCCTCTCCCCATCATCCTATCCACCTCCTACTCCGCCCCCTCCCCATCATCCCATCCATTTCCTACCCCGCTCCCTCCCCATCATCCTACCAATCTCCTACTCTGCCCTCTCCCCATCATCCTATCCATCTCCAACTCCGCCCCCTCCCCATCATCCTATCCACCTCCTACTCCGCCCCCTCCCCATCATCCTATCCACCTCCTACTCCGCCCCCTCCCCATCATCCCATCCATTTCCTACCCCGCCCCCTCCCCATCATCCTACCAATCTCCTACTCCGCCCCCTCCCCATCATCCTATCCACCTCCTACTCCGCCCCCTCCCCATCATCCTATCCATCTCCTACTCTGCCCTCTCCCCATCATCCTATCCACCTCCTACTCTGCCCCCTCCCCATCATCCTATCCATCTCCTACTCTGCCCCCTCCCCATCATCCTATCCATCTCCTACTCCGCCCCCTCCCCATCATCCCATCCATTTCCTACCCCGCTCCCTCCCCATCATCCTACCAATCTCCTACTCCGCCCCCTCCCCATCATCCTATCCACCTCCTACTCTTCCCCCTTCCCATCATCCTATCCATCTCCTACTCACCCCCTCCCCATCATCCCATCCATTTCCTACCCCGCTCCCTCCCCATCATCTTATCCATTTCCTACTTTTCCCCTTCCCCATCATCCCATCCATCTCCTACTCTCCCCCTCCCCATCATCCTATCCATCTCTTACTCTTCCCCCCCCATCATCCTATTCATCTCCTACTCTACCCCTTCCCCATCATCCCATCCATCTCTTACTCTTCCCCCTCCCCATCATCCTATCCATCTCCTACTCTGCCCCTTCCCCATCATCCCATCCATCTCTTACTCTTCCCCCTCCCCATCATCCTATCCACCTCCTACTCTTCCCCCTCCCCATCATCCTATCCATCTCTTACTCTTCCCCCTCCCCATCATCCTATCCATCTCCTACTCTTCCCCCTCCCCATCATCCTATCCATCTCCTACTCACCCCCTCCCCATCATCCCATCCATTTCCTACCCCGCTCCCTCCCCATCATCTTATCCATTTCCTACTTTTCCCCTTCCCCATCATCCCATCCATCTCCTACTCTGTCCCCTCCCCATCATCTTATCCATTTAACACTCTCCCCCTCCCCATCATCCTATCCATCTCTTACTCTTCCCCCTCCCCATCATCCTATTCATCTCCTACTCTACCCCTTCCCCATCATCCCATCCATCTCTTACTCTTCCCCCTCCCCATCATCCTATCCATCTCCTACTCTGCCCCTTCCCCATCATCCCATCCATCTCTTACTCTTCCCCCTCCCCATCATCCTATCCACCTCCTACTCTTCCCCCTCCCCATCATCCTATCCATCTCTTACTCTTCCCCCTCCCCATCATCCTATCCATCTCCTACTCTTCCCCCTCCCCATCATCCTTTCCATTTCCTACTCTGCCCCCTCCCCATCATCCTATCCACCTCCTACTCTTCCCCCTCCCCATCATCCTATCCATCTCTTACTCTTCCCCCTCCCCATCATCCCATTCATGTCCTACTCCACCCCCTCCCCATCATCCTATCCATCTCCTACTCCACACCCTGCCCATCATTCCCTTCACTTCTTACTCAGGCTGTCCCATCATCCCACTAATCCAGCCCAACCATTACACCAACCTTATCCAGCATTTCATCCACTTTCTACATACATGTACCTTGTCCCCATGATTCTCCTCCTACAGGTACCCCTCCTCCAACAAACATCCTAATCTGTCACTTGGAGTCCCCCCCCCATCCCTTACATTTTCCCCACATACTGTACATGTACATTTGTATGTGTCTGAACACTGTCTACACATACATGTACATTACATGCTCAGTACACAGGTACGTATGTACTGTATGCACTACAGGGCAAGTACACAATACAACTCAAAAATTTAACATTCAACTTTTATAATTTTTTTTATAAAATTCATAAGTTTCTAAGCATTAAAGCCAGATGAGACTATTTAAATACTGATGGAATTCCAAGACGAAGCAAACAAGCACTCATTTGGCACATTTAAACACCTATGGACCTGCAAGGAAAAACTTTAACATTTGAGGGCGGACGGCCGGACGCCCCGATGGACAGATGGACAGAAGATAGAAATCAGTATTACATATGCTGGCACTTGCTTCACACTTCGCAGCTAGCCAAAAATGACATTTTCGTCATTAATTGATTGATTGAAACACAAGGAGGGTTCTGGAATACAGATAGATCAGGGGTTCGCCAAGTCTGAAAGCAAACAAGTAATAAGCAGTTTGGTTGCCCAAGATATCACTACCGATAACTTTGCATATGGAGTGATGAGATAACTCAACCAAGTTGAAATGTGCACACAGCTCTTTCATGTTACGAGCCCTAGAAAAAATCTTGTACCATTGAAATCACTTGAACCTCTTAGCAATTTGAAGTACATGTACACGTATGTGCTGTATTGTTCCACAGTTGAGAAATGTCCAGAAATGGAGTGCTGTAACTGTACTAATGTGAAGAGTCAAGTGAAACATGTTCACATGCAAATGTATCAAAACTACACTCTAGGCCTATGCACCAGAACCAGGTATCCAAGTGCCCGCCTGCTGATGTTGGGAACTGGTTCCAAATTATAAGACTTGCAACCTGCAGGCAACTGACACAAGTTACAAAGCAACTTTCAGACAAAGGAAAACAAACGTTTGAATAGGATTTGGGCTGTACATTTTCAAAATGAAAATCACGTCACATGAAACCACATACATGTATAATGTTAAATAGATTTCATTTTTATATTTCAAGGTTGTTTAGTGATGTTTGGGTAAAAGAACAAAATTGATGATTTCTCAATTTCCTTAATTCTGTGGTTACAAAAGTTTTCTTACGGGTACCAATTTCACTTCAATACGATACCACGTTCATGTACAACCTCTAAATTATGCTCATCACTACATGAAACACTGGTACAAGAACAAAATACTCATCGTGTCAGATCTGCATGTAGTCAAAATGCACAATGCACTTACGGCCATTGTCCGTGTGAACCCCACCACACCGTGCTTAGTGGCTGTGTAGACCGGGCATAGTGGTCCCAAAATCAAACCTGCCAGTTAGAGAGCAATGCCACGGATAAGCGATCAGGGTTTCAACTTTAAATACTGTTCGCAGAGTGGCAATGAGACGTGCGGTTTGCGATGCAGGAATTTAAGTTGGCATTGCGTCAATTCTGTATGCAGTCGAATCAATGGTCAGCATGGGGCAGGACTTTCGGCACTAGGTGCACTTGTTTCCATGAGTATTGTCCCCAACATCTGAGAAACTGAAGCATGAAGATGACAACAATTGCGCACATGAAATAACAGGGCTGCATAAAGCCAAACATTTATTTATTTTATATGTGTTCATCCAAGAGCACCAATTACAGGATGAAGTGACAGTTAAGAAGACAATGAAGAAATGTTCAGTTTTAGAGGTGGGAGGAAAACCCTGGATAACTATTCCAGGGAAACCCGCGGAATCAGGCAGGGACTGCAAACCCAATCCACATGCTGACCTAGGTCGGATTCGAACCCGGGTCGCAGAGGTGGAAGGTGGAAAAAGTGCCACTACACCAACCAAGGACTCATCCTTGATAAGCATCATCAGGCAGTGAGACAGCCAACTCAACCATTTTGCACTGAAAGCAGTTCTGGATATGTGGATGGTGATCTGGACATCTGTACAGGTACATAAACACACAGGTCATGGTTGAAATGTCAAGTGCACCTCAAAACAACTCTGACTGACATCTGAACACACTAATTCCCCGTTTGTTTCGTACACACACAACATGAAGTCTGTGGAGGCAGACCAGGTGATGAACTCGAACTTGGCCACTGTGCACGGAAAATTAAAAAATATGAGGCCGTGGTAAAAGACACTGCGAATACTGTTCGAATGCACTCGTGTGAATCATTATTTATGGCATCTGGCTGTACATGTATCTAGGATGTTGGTCACTAATGTTGCCCTTTTTGGAGGTCAAACTTTTAGGCCAAAAATAATATCCCCGGCAAGAGGTAGAAAGTCGCCTACAGGAACAGACAACTTACCAGCCATTGAGGCAATGTTGATAACAACACCACCCGATCCGCCATTCAGTTTGCTCAAGTATTTCCTAGCCAGGTAGGTGCCTTGGACAACTGCAGCCTGCAAGTGAATGGACAAAACATTCCCAGGGATTATGTGTCCACAACTTTCCTGCATTCCAACTGACCTGACGAACCAACATCATGTAAAATGTTAATTATTTCAATTATTTTGTTGTGATCTAAAATCAACAAAACAAAAGTAAAACAAAACCAAAAAGCCGTTTTACTGATGTACGTTGACTCATGTAAACAAAAATAAAGGAAAATAGGGAAAAGCTTTTCAGCACGGCTCACTTCCAAGTTCCTCGACAAACCATTGACGATCTAGCTAGGCTTTAAGTACTTTGACATTAAGCCATACATTCCATCAGTATTAAAAGGGTTAAATTGCCAAGGCCATGTACATGTAGCATGAGACATAACCCCGGGAACATGTTGCCAATTTTATTCTTTCTAATTTCAGACCATTTTCTCAGGGATTGAAAGTACCAAAATTTTAGAAAAGCAACCAGATACTTCCACTTTTTGTGAGGGGGGGATTCTTTCAAGGATAAAAACAGTGGACAGCCATGTTTGGAAAAACTTCCATTATGCACCCCCCGACTGAGCCCTTGATATATACGCCAATGGTTTTGGGTCTGTTTACCAAGTTTATGTCTATCATCTGTCTCCATTTCCTTTCGTCTCCTATGCCTGCATTGTTACACACAATGTCCAGTTGGCCAAACTTCTGTTTTGTTTTCTTGAAAGCATCTGAAAAAAAAGAACAATGATTAAATCTGAGAAATACATGTCTTGCAGTAATTTTACTCACGTTAATACCTGTCATGGTTGGAGAGTCTTTTCAAAGTACAATACCATTATCTTCCTGAGCAGTTTTTTTGTTGTAATTCTAGAAAGCAATGACATGGTATAGCTGTAATGAATACGTCCATCATGTCCACACAAAATAAAGTGTAAAGTCATCTTCGCATAAATTGTTTGCTTCATATTTTTGGCTCTATGAACTCTATGCACCAACTCTTGAAGAGTACCAAAAAGGGGTATAGACATTGATACTATGCTCTTCACTTCACAAATGTAAAGCAACTGTTTGTTTCACTATTTGTTATACTATGCATGTGTGTAAAAGTTGTCATTTGCTTTTCTCAGTCCAGCATAAAATCACAACACAAAGCTGTCACATTCTGAATTAGTTTTCAACTGCAGATGTTCAAGGACGTCTTACAAAGTGTTCTTGGCATTTGGTAGGGTATTTATTTCTTCATATTAGAAACACCAGCATTATATTACATAAGTTAAGAATTTTCTCCATCAAATAAAAGAAAGACCAGTGCTTTGTGATTATTGTACACCGACCATAATGTTATTTCATGGGAAAAACTGTTACATCACTTAACTGTATGCAACACAAGTGCCCATTGTGGTTTGGCTAAAATGAGCCCGTGCGTTGTGATATTTACACTGTTATGGCAAGACCACCCCAAATTAGTCTGGATATTTCATGTCACCATATCTGCAACCAACCAGCCAATCAGATGTTGAAGATTTACCGTATTCGGCCATTGTATAAGTTACTGAATGACCTTGCCTCATCAAAAAATTGAGCTGGCCTATAATGTCACTGTTGCTATGCGCCCTGCCCAACTTGAAGACAACTTTGTACATGCTTGTACAGCTAAGCAACACACAGCAACCTTCACGTAAACCAGTCAGTACATGCTTCAAGGGAGTACTGCACCTTCCAGAATTATACCGTAATGAATCACCTTCCAGCTGTTGGTCTGACGTGACATCACACTGGAGGAAGACAGCCTTGTTATTGCCATATTGCGAGGTGAGGTGATGTGCCGTCTCCTGTCCCTTTTTATGGTTTACATCGGCTATTCCGATCCCCTGCAAAGCAAGGAATGCTGCTTAAAAAGTAATCAAAATCAAAACTGCATGATGAATATTGACAGAAAACACAATAAAACCTGTGACAGAAATGGCCCCCTCCCCACTTTGGGCCCTCCTCTAAAGAGTTGTATACAGTGATCTCATTCTAGAAGCATCTTGCCATCACTGTATGCTCAATTGTTAGTTTTGTTCTGGTAATTACATGTAAATGCCAGCACCAGTAAGCAATGGCTTTTTAGAACTTGTTTTTCTTATTAAAAAAAAAGTGTTAATACATTCTCAACAGTCCTATGGAAATGATAGGGGATGCTGGGAGGGGGTAGTGCCGCTTTTTCCTGGCATATCTGGGCTTTTGATAGTCATGGAGGAGTGCCAAGGGCTGCCGTTTAATAGAGTACATGCACATGAATGGAAGAAGTACTCAACTGCAGCTCTAGACTGACAGTCAACAATGGATGGAGTCAACTCTGTGGCATCTCTGTGATAACTGGCTCATGCAAGGGGAATGGACTCCACAAACAGCCTCCATTTTGGTCATGATTATGCAATTGGCTTTGAAAGCCAAACAATGCACTTGTTTTGTAGATGGTCATAGTTGTGTGTTTCATAGGCTTCACTTGTGCCAAATGGCCTTGTTATTATTCCCAAACTATACACCGTCAATGCCAACTGTGGAATGTGCTGCAGTTGGTTGCAGTTGGTTTGGCCCACCTCTAGTCAAGTAATTTCTGTCTACACAGAGCACTTCTCCATCTTCTGCAGGGTTTTGACAAACAACTCACATCTGACAAAAAACATTCTAATTTTGACATTTCATCCATGACACAAACCAAAACTACAGTTTGCTAGCACGTGTTGTATGACAGTGCTATAATGTCCACTGGCAAACCATGCTATGGTTGGGCTGGACCAATTACAGTAGCAAAGTTGGGGAAATTACACAGCCCAGTTATTGCATCTGAAACCAAACAGCGCAAATCCTCATAGTACTGGACAACATGTACATATTCTAGAACACTGCAGGTAATTCTTTATAGGTCACATGGCGTAACTTTGACACTGTTAAACGGTTGGGAGCACCTTTGTATTCAAGTCCATCACACTTGCCCATCAGGAGTCCATCACAAGTCATTCTGTCTTTGCTGTTCAAATGAAGTGTGACAAATTTAGCATTGTTTTGTCATTGTTCTCTCTGCTACTTATGACTAGCCTTGTGAAGGGACTTGTGGAAGGACTTGTGATAGACTCGAATACAACACTGGTTAATTGGTACTTATCAGATGACAAAATAGAGACCAATATTTCACAAACAGGATTAGGAACAGTTTGGGGACTAAAGTTTGGCCAGGCATATTAATGAACTGCTTAGGTGAATGAAGTCATCATGATAAGAACAAGGCCAGGCGCTTTTCCACAAGGTACATGTACATTTGTACAAGCATTTCATCGATTTTTTTCTGGTTTGGGCATAGTCTGTCCAGTAGGCTGGCCCAATGTCTGTGACCGTATGCATGTAGGTCCATGACTGGCGATGTCCTTAATTTTGCCACCTATTGTCATGTTTGATTGGCTTTCACAATACAGTAAGTGACGAAATAAAGGACCCGGCAAGGGTCATAGTATGTAGCCCAACTCGGAGTGGCTACTGTCACAGAAGTCTACACAAATTTCTGTCTACATTTTTTGTACCAGTTAGGTGCAGTGGAAACAGGAACTAGACCAGGCTCCCAGTGAATCTCAGGCTTAACGTCCCTTTACAAAAAAATCATTCAAGTGTATGAATCTACCACAAAAGAATAGAAAAGCATTTATAGAAAGTAACCATGCAATCTAATCTGACTGAGAAAATAAAGAAAATGGTGGAAGAAAACAAGAAAGGAAAAACTGCACATTGAGCAGACACAATCCCAGAATGCCGGAATTACAGAATTGTCTATTCACTGATTAGGCCTAGGCCAGCTCTACTGAGTGGAGCATTAGTACATAATCCTTTTTTCCAATTTTGATATTGAATCAGTCCAATTAATACAAATGCTCCATGCCACTCAGTAGAGCTACATTAGGCAATTTCTATGCAAGCGATGATTAGAAATTGAAACCTTAGATTGGCAATAATTGTGCAATGTAGTAACTATTAGTATTAACCATGGTTACCATTACCAGAGCCAATTTGAACAAATTAATTAAAACAAACATGATGAGACAAATTCTGAATAATGTAGCCTTGGCCAACACTGCATTATGATAATGTAACATTACAAGCATGATGCATGGCACAGAGCAGGGCCTCGATTGTACATATAAGTTAAAACTGTATCCGTATATCTAATACACATCAAACCCAACTTGGATCCTCCACTAGCCAACTTGAGCAAAACCTGAAGTGATACATGTACATAACTTAGCCGTATTGCCAATATCGCATGAGTGATTTTGCATAGACAATACGGTAGAAAGGATTTGTGGGAAGGAAAAAGGGGCAAACACTGCCCCTTTTCCTTCCCACAATGCCTTTATAATTAATTGTGTAAATCACTCATGCTGTAAACCATGATACAGGTAGGCCAAGTTGCATACACCATTTACATGTAGGCCAGCATGCGTACATGTATGTACCACCAGATCATGAGGCCTCCTGCCGGCGCTGCTACCGTGACTTTTACCTCATCAGGTCATGATCGTAGTGAAGTGAGCATATTTTCTTTTCGATATAGATACCTTTGCACCCTTTTTCAACAACTCCTCTGCAAACGCTCTTCCGAGACCCTCAGCAGCCCCTGTGATCAAGGCAACTTTACCCTGCACCCTCATGATGACTTTTCAAAGAAATAGACCAAGGGACTACACGTTAATCAGGGAACAAGCACAAGCCGATGCTGAGATACTGTTTACACGTACTTGGCCTACCCCCAGAATTAACTGTGGGGTCCGACGTCCACTCCGCTCCCACGGCGCGGTACGAACGTTCGTTGGAGCGGGGCGTCGGACCCGGGTACAGCACTGCGCAAGCAAGGATTTTGTTGCGAGGCTTTTTCGTTGAGGGCGTGATTCAGGTGGACCGTGAGGCACGCTGCAGTGCAGTACCCATCCATGCAGCTCCCGCTCCTGACAGGCCGCACTTGAATGTTTGGACATCTCCCACTATTAGCGGCCCCCCCATCTTGCGACCCCCTTTTATCCAAGAAAATATCTGAACTACGAACACATTTTTTACAAAAGCGTACATAACATCTGCACCCCCCCCAAAAAAAAACCAAACCGAACAAAAATTCAGGCCACAAGCGTAGTTTGAGTACAGTCATTTCTTTTCAGGACTGGCTACGTCAATCTTAACTTTGAGTGTAAATTTCAAGCCATGGGTGTTGTAGGAGAGGGGCAAGGGCTGCTGGCCAAAACCTCTAGAAAAAATGTCGAAAAATAACGCAGAAAAAAAAAGGAATGACCAAAAACAAAAGAAAGGGAAATCACCAACTTGATTAAAAACCCTCAAAATTGACTCACTCCCACTACTCTCTGTTCTGAACTCACGAGTGCTCTACCCCATGCAGAAAAAGTCCCAGAGACGTCATGTTTAAACTCTCAGCGCCATTGCTCACAATCTACTCCTCTGCGATATGATAACTCAAGTTGAAACTGAAGACTTGTTAAACTTTCACATGATCATAAGATCATCTGACAGGGTCGTCTATGCTGCAACAGTTTGCAAAACCCATACACCTCCTCCAAAAGAGGGACGAACTCCGTCACACAGCTTGGCTAAATGCAAGATGTACACTTCAGGCCGCATACGAGTGTGTACATCAACAAAACCAAAGCACGTTACAACAACAACCTTGGGACATAAAATATTACTCGTTATTCAGTCCACAAGTATGCATGGACTTATTTATTGTATTACTGTACACCAAACTCTGCCAACAATCACACTGTAACCTGTGACAACTTCGTTTCTCATGTATGACTGGCATTATTTAAAGTCCTTTTTATCACACCTCTACTGAAACCCCTTAAGTATTAAAACAGTCTTTTGAATGCAAATTAATGAAATCAAATTACTTTCTGCCCAAACATAGTGCTCAACAGTATTACGGAGATGCTTATTCTTTTTACACTCAGTTCATATCCCTATGTCCAATTCCAGTGATAGCAAAAATAGGGAACCAATTCACGTTTGTTGTCGGTTTTGCATACGGGGCTAGAAAAATCCAAGCGTAAAATGCTTGAGCTCCTATGGATTACCACTTTCCCTCAAAAGCGAGAGGATGAGATCACACACAGTACGTATACATCCAAGTGACTCAATGTGGCTTTCAATGTTGACTCTAGTTTTCCTCAATACATCAACAACCTACAGTTTCAACACTTCCTGGGCCCAAAGGTTTCCATTTCAGTATTTCGTCCATTTTCTCACTTCCGGAAATACTTCATGTACCTTCACATTCAACTTCCACTTGGACCATGAACAGCATCCACTTTCCACTTCACATCAGGTAGAAGTTGTCAATGGGAACTTAATATGAAAAGGTGTCTGGCAAACAGTATCTAAATTCAGAACAAAAGCAAATACTGAGAATACTGCTTGAGATTAACCAATTCTAGACATGCTTTATTTCCAACGTTCTGTGCATCATTTTAGTCCACAAGCTCATGGGTTTTCTCCAAGAAAGTTCTTCTTTTTATACTCGGTATGACAGTATGCACTTTGACGACAACATAACCTACTGACAACTGGCAACGTCAGACTGCTGCATGCACGCTACCAGCATCTTGTATGCAGCTACCAAATCTTTAATGATTTGGAAAGGATTCCAACACTCCTTACATGTAGTATAAGAATAATTAGTGTCCATTTCAGATCAACTCTTGAATAAAGAAAACCACTTTTGATACCTATGTACAATTTTTGAAACTAATAATTATGCTTTTCTGTATTCAACTGATGACAGATGACTGATTGGATGAAATACTGTTCAAAACAGACTTTCGATAAAAAGCGAAATGTTTCAGTCCTCAAAGAACTGGGGAATTTGACACCGCATGTGAACTTTGAAAAGGGCAAAGCACCAAACAAAATTATGCAGTTTGAAGAACATTACTTTAAAAACGCACATGGGGTGTCTAATAAACTTTACCAATAAAAAAGCATTATGCATCCAAGAGATGTTCTAGTAAACAGTGTCCCTCAAGCTACTAGAATTGAGTACATACATACCAAAGTACATCAGACAAGAACTTGTGGTTTTTAATTCAGAGTTTTTACAATTATCTTATCTTTCCTTCTTTTAATTTTGCCTTCAGACCAAAATCAAATAGCTACTCTCCGACGGAATTTCATGCAGTTCCTGATAAATCTTTAGAGGCAAGCTAAGAATGAGAATACAGGAAGGTGCACTTACACAGGTGCATGTAGGCGTAGAGCACCTACCTGTGGTCTACACCTACAGGTACATGTGTTCTCAGGTCAGTGTCTCACTGAGATACTAATATTGGTGAGAATGTGGGATTTCAGTTTCCTGATAACTTCATTTACAAATTATGCATAGTAGTACCATTTCTTTCTTTCATTATAACATCCAAATGCCTAAAAAAGTAACCATATGAATGAGAACCACAATGGGTGTTCTTCACAACAGGTTCTGCTGTATGGCATTGAACTTTACCTCTGGAAACTAGCCCTATTTAAGACAAAAGAGCTTGAAAATAAAATTTGCTTTGATGAAAAAACAGGATAACACTGAATAGAAACCATGATGGTTAGATTTACAAATATATTTATAACACAGCATCAAAAATAACATTACGCAAAGTGGCCAGAAATATGTTAGGAGCAGATATACACACTAAAACATTTGCCAGAATTCAAACTACAGTTTACTTTCTTTGTTAACACCAGATTTATGTTGATTCAAACTCGAAAGACTTGTAAGCTACAATGTACATGTAACTATAAAAGGATTTGCTATCAATGGCAATGCACAATGGCGGTCTGTCTTAAGAAGGGGGTTATACACCTGTAACAAAGTTTGTACAAGATAATTTTTTTTCTTTTGCTATATTTACAAAGATGTCTCCAACTGGTGTCAGAGACATGAGGGGGCCCTGGATCACGCCTCTGTTTTCACGCCCTCCGGGTTCACTGTCACAACGTAGGTGTGATCTGATGAGGTTGAGCTCAGCTGGTCCTCGGTCGGTTGGCCGTCTGGATTCACCTCCCGATTCTGCAGGCGGCTGGCCACGTCCGGCGAGGCAGTGTAGAGGCCAAAGGTGGTGCTGGGGTCCGGTACCTCCCGGGCATGAGCCAGGAAGAGATCCTTGAGGAGGCTGAGCTCCTTGGACAGCAGCATCACCTTGTTCTCCAGCTGCTGGTTCTCCTCCTTGAGCTGCTGCACCCGCTCCTGTGTCTCCTCTGCCTTCTTGCGGCTGCGGTCCCGGCTCTTGCGCACGGCGATGTTGTTGCGCTGCCGGCGGATCTTGTACTCCTCGCTGTCCTTGTCATGCAGATACTTCTTCAAGGAGCGGCCAGTAGTGTTGAGCTTGCCGCCACCAGGTTTACGGTTATCAGGTGGTATCTCCTTGTTGTTGTTAGTGTTATTCATTTCCATAGTTTGCCCCTGCACAAATAAACAAAAATACACAACAGTTCAGCATTTTGTTTCAGTCTCTGTTGTCCAAAATATTGGGTTGGGGAAATGAATGGCAACAGGCAAATCTAAAAAAATCACTAGTGGCTGGGTGGACATCCAGGACTTTCACAAAATGGTGGGTAGCAGCCACACAGTGCCGATGAAAACAACTGCGACATGCACGCGCACCAGCCAGTCACAGGACCGGGCTACACACAATCTTTTCTTTAATCAGTATGTGAGCACCCCAGCTGTTTTGATCAGTGGTTGTGGTCGCTACCCGCCATTCTGTGAAAGTCACGGATGTCCGCCCGGCCTATAGGCACTTGAAAGATTGTTTGAAAAGAAATTACGTACATTCATGTGAACTGTAGATAGTTTGACAACTAATTCACAAACTTTTTCTCCCATTATACTGCATGAAACCTTCTGTGAAATACTGAATTTACTGAGTTAAAATATTAATCATTGTTTAACCCCTAGTTTCTATGCAATCTTAGCAGTAGCCTTCCTGAATCTTCCTAAATCCCCCACTTCAACTCAAATATTTCTAGAGTACTAATTATCCAAGCTTAGTGCAAACCTCCCTGTATGACTAAACACAGATTAATGTCGGCAGGATGCACAAACATGCATATACATATAACTTCCATATCTTGTGTATTGATTGCAGCCATAGTCGACCATGTGGCCGAGGCTTATCTTCACAAGGAAATACATGTATGGCCCACTTTTTTCTTGGTACAAAGAACAAAGCTATGTAAGCTACATAGAACTCTTGGGGGAATAGAGCAGCACTTCTGTGGGTACACACTGTACAACCATCACAAAATCTATTTCAAAGATGGATTTGCGCCAGGGAGGTGACACTAATTTTGGATTTTTTGCCGTGCCCGACGTGTATTGTGACACTGTACACTCAGTGTACGCCCCCCATGTCAACACAAACTCCCTGTTCACGCCCTGTTAAGTATCATGTAGAGCCTATACCGAAAGAGGCTTGTTTTCTGAGGGCTTCGTCGGAGCAGGGCAGACATCGGATTCCATGGTTCTGAGGGTATTCATTCAAAGCATTGTGTGAATTGTCACCATGCAAAAAAGAGGTTGGTGTGCAATTAAGTAAAAGCTCAGATATTTAAAAAACATAGCTAGTCACATGGCCAGAACACCATTTTCCACTCCGTGAGATTTTTAGGGAAAATTTGATTGAGAAAGTGGATTTCTTGATTCAAGTCATGCAAGTACTTCATCTATCAAAAACTCCCTGGCATCAAGACCTCTTGGAACAGTAAGTTAACTACATGCTAACACCAATAACAGTGTAGTCGCCAGGTCCCTAATTTTGCCATGAATCGTCAAATCTGGTTTTCACAGTAAGTGGTGAAATAAGGGACCTGGTAACTATACGGTACCATCATGGACGTTAAAAGCTTCTGAGCTCAATTGCAGAATACCATGCCACCCTCACCATGCTCACAATCAACCTCATACTAGCCAGATACAGGTCACAGCGTAACACTCTTGTCACGGTCAAGGGTTTTCTACATTTACTCCTCTAACGTGTCTGTTAGAAGTATTTAAAATTCTAAGAACGAACCACACTAAGTTTAACGTACCAATGATAGCAGCATTTGGCACACTTCGAATATAATCTCAATATGAATGGTCTGCTACATGCACTCGGTGCGACTTGGAATCCCTTGCTAGCAGTAGTAGTGACAGTGTGCAACAACGGTGGCCCCAGCAAACTTCTCACTTGCACTGTCGAGTCAGTGCCAAGCTCAGTGTCAGCCCAGAGTGTTGGACCCAGAAATCCAGCACACAATCCTTGAACTAAATCAGCTGCCACTAATGTCTAGAGCTTTCTTAATTTCAAGAGTAAATATATACAGATCTGTACATCCACAACACTAAAAACGGCCATACAATTTAGGCTTCGAGAAACAGCAATGGCTGCGTCAACCATGAGCAGCGACGGTGATTACGCAATGGTATTGCCCAATCACACATCAGCCAGTTGAACCAACGCCAAGCACTACACGTAAACAAGACGAAGGCTGCGCAGACATCACTCACTGACTCAGCTATTGATTTAGGAGCGTTAATAGGTCTCTTACCTTCAACAGATAGTTAAGGAATGTGCTATGAAATCCGGAGGATGATTCTAGCATTGATCTCAGTTACCAGAGCTTAAAAACGTGGATTTTTTGGTCGCTGAACGCAGCGAAAACAAACCAAATATCACCTGAACGCCTCCATCATTATTTTTCTGAGCTTTGCAGGGGATTGATTGGTAACCGGTAGACCGTAATGTGTGATTTCATCCTGTCTACATAGTACCAGCTATAATAGCGTTGAGGTTGGTCTAGGCTCTTGAATGCGTAAGGAGCATTCTCTTTGAAAGCGTACTGTACTCGTAAACGTAAATAAATTGGTGTCTGTCTATTTACAAAAGGATGACGTTCTTCATGTTTTGCGAGTTCGGATCGTTTTCGTTGTGTGGGATTTTTTGCTGATGAGAAATTTATCCACGAGAAATTTTGGTTAGTCCGGCGAGCTTGTCGGACTCAATATAAGCTGAGAAATGTTCATTATCTAAAGGAAACCCAACGTTTTTTCAGTGTTATGAAAATTTATTAAGAAAATACATTGTATTTATTTGGCGAATACCATATATGATGAACGAGTTTAACAAAATTCGCTAACAATCATATATGATAAATGAGTTTAATAAAAATAATGGTGTGAAAATCCTACTTTTTTTGCATCACACACTAAACACAGAAAGCCAATTTTCCTGTCCAACTCAACTTTGGTGAAGAAGAGGTGAAGGATTTAATAACGTACGATATATCAAACAGAAAAAAATTCATTCGAATTTCTGTCATTTTCTTAATCTTCCCAGGCACCAACATTTTCAATTGGTACTGAGTTCAAAATGCCGCGCCCCCTATATACTATGGTGTAAGATTCAGGCTATAGTTATATGCTTATAACTAAATTACACCACAGTTACTCATATTTTATGAATGGTGTAAGAAAAGTTTAGTCAAATTACTTTTCACCCGACAAAAGTATTCATTCTTTTGCAAAACCGCAAAAACCGTAGTCTACGAGAGCCTGCAGTGCATGGACGGAGTCAGGTTGCCATAGTGCAAGTGTTCTTTCCTCCTCGCCTTCCACCTCTGCGGCCCCGGTTCGAATCCTACCTTGATTGATCGGCATGTGGAGTGGGTTTTTGTCTACTTAGGAAAATCCAAAGTTTTTCTTTTACTCCTAATACTAAACATTTCTTCACTGTCTTTGTTGGTTTGGCTCCAAATAATTTAGCTTTCGACGGACGCGGGCTAGAAATAAATAAATTAATAAGAATAAATTGTTTTTTTTTAGTTGGTGCTGAAGTCCATAAATTCAGAGAGGGGACAGAATCATCAAATTTTTGATTTCGTAGTCTCCTATTCTATTAACTGTAATTGCAATTATGAATTTCGCTTTTTGGAAGATAGTTGAAGGTTGCAATATTTTCGCCAGGGTGCTGGATTCTGATTCAAGATTGCGCAATGTCATGACTATTTTGGGGCATGCATCGTCACGGAGAATATAATGCCACGTGAAACATGTAGCCAATCAAATTCATGGAATAAACGTAATTTCTAATAATAGATGAACGTATTCACGGATCAGTTTAGTATATTAGTCCGCAACTCCATGTAGTGCCAATATTTGGCCCCATAAAAACGGCATGTTGAAGTATAATTTGCACAGTTTCTATTTCTAGCGACCATGAATTAAGTTTTGAAATAATTCTGCTTCTACTAAGTTTTACTTCAAACCACTCTGACGATAGAATGTTTTGGGGACTACCCAGCGTAGTGATATCTAAAAATCACCGACGTCATATGACGGAGAAGAAATCACGTTGCGCATGCTATTCTGCGCCATTACAACGTGACGACGTCGTGAGTTGGGTCAAGCAAGATTGAGAGTTGCTACTGCTACATAATACGTTAATTTTGTGAGTGAAATTCACTCTTTGACTGATCCTGCGAAGTAATTGAACACCTATACACAGTTTCCAGGAGAGTCGCCAAACATTGAAGGTTGTCTGTTCAGGTTGGCAGCACAACTTCAAACTGTTCAAGCCAATTTTACCCAACCATGTGGAAGTTATGCACTAGCGGCCATGGATTCACCGGGTAACTTCTGTATGTATGACTCTGAATATTATACCGAAAAAGATCTCGATAAACCAGATCAAGTTTTTCTTTTCGGTAACGAAGACGATTCGATGAATTTTGGGGGACTCGCCGATTATACCGGGCTGTTTCAGAACGAAAATTCGATTGACTTGAACGCCTATATTAACCCCTCAACTTCCCCTACCAACGGCTTCATCCAGCTGTCTGACCTTCTGCCCTCATCGCCCTCAAAGTCTACCCTTCCAACGGAGTTGCCCCCTTTGATCCGGCCAGAAGAGGCAGAGGCAGCGCCTAGCGCCCAACCCAACGCCAGACAAATAGCTCAGAGCACCTTGTTACCATCGGTCACAGTGGCTAACTTGCCCGACTCGATGCCCTCATCACATCCCCAGTTCATGCCACAGCCCCAGCTGGACTGTACGGAGGGAGCAGCCGCCTTGCAGGTGAAGGCAGAGCCCACCGAGCAGGTTGAGCCAGCCTCAAGGTACTACACTGATGACTACGACGACGACGACGACGACGCAAGTACCTACACAAGTGGCCCTTCAAGACCGGCTACCCCCATCCTTAAGAGTCCAGTGCAGCGCGGCCGGAAATCGAGCAAGTCAAGCTCCTCGAGGAGAGTACGCCTAGTTCTTGACAAAGAGTCCGAGGAATACAGACAGAAAAGGGTCAAGAACAATATAGCCGTACGCCGAAGCAGAGAGAAGAGCAAAGCCAAATCACTTGAACTTCAGAGCAAAGTCAAAGAACTTACATCGGAAAATGAACGATTGAACAAGCGAGTGGAGCTGCTGACCAAAGAACTGACTGTTCTGAAGAGCCTGTTTACAAATGTGGGAAAGTCGGCTCCCACTAGCCTGGCCAACATGCAAATGTGAGGGTGGTACAGTTCCCAGACCATGGGGTGGATTTAGCCCCTCCCAAGTGTTGAGTGGTGCACGTCACCACATTATGGGGTTCAGCATATCATGTTGGTTTTTTGTTAGTGGGAGTCGCCTTTGTTTTTGCATGAGATACTGTGGGCAAGCACTTGTGCATGGAAATGCAAGATTAGGCTCTGTTTTAAGTGCACAGAATTATGCGCATGAAACAAGTCTTCAGTGTCCTAATGTTTGTATCAATAGCAAACTTGCCAAGACCTTGAGGACCACAGAACACTTGCGTGCATGCACCGATTCCCAAGCAAAAAGGCCTAATTCACAAAAGCTGTACCACGTTGGCTCATGCAGTGAAAGAACCCTTGGTAAACATTTGTTTAACTGGACATTTACTTGCAGTTCTGGTGTTTGTGGGAGTTCATTGAGAAGGGAACTTGCTTCATTTGAATTGTGTCAACAGAGTTTCTACTTTCTTTCAAGGTTCCTTTTGAAGTACTTCAAGTACTTTAAAGATTGTGGTGTTAGGATATGAGGGAGATTCTAGGTCACCTTTTTAGATTGTAAAATGCTTGAAGTTATATTATAAAGTTATGTATTTTCTGTTTTGACTTGAGAAAGTACATATTTAGCTGATCTTTTATGAGAATTGTATGCAAATAATTTGCCTTGTATAACAGTGGTTGAAATTGGACATGACAAGGAAAAAAGTTTGTTGATCATTTAATCAATTGGCTTTGCATGTTAACATGATGTAGTATCTGTGAAAAATGTTAAATATGTATTTTCACTGCTTTTCGGTGGGGAGGGATTTGTTCATAAGTGACTTGCTTGTAAGTTTGAAAATTTTGCTGTCTGAGAATTTTAAAAATGTTTTAACTTGGAGTTCACCTTGTTCGCTGAGAACTTGAACTTGTAAGTACATTTTGCTACACTTATTGCACATTTAGTAGCCATGCTCCGTAAAGAAATGTGACATCACATGTTACTTATGTGAATAAGCCTCAACACGTGTTACTAGCAATTGCTTCTAAGCAGGGATTGAAATCATAGGCTCTTTGTATACATGTATTTTCAGTGTATTTGTAGCTTAAATGGTTACAGATATAGTAGCATCATGATTGAAATCGGTGACTGAAAAGGTTCACTTCTGTATGTCAGATATTCTGTGTTCCCTTTTGAGATTTACTTGAAACTTAATTTTAAAGTGATTAGAATCATAGTGCTCTGTTTTAGAATTAAGTAAACATTAAGGGGGAAAAGAAATTGCATTTGTCAAGTTGCATGTACTTTTCTTCCCGGTATTGTACCGTTGATCCGCTTATCAGGACCAGTTGGAACCGGTTTTATCAGCAAATTGATGTTGGTAAATGTACTGTCATGTAGGTCTGCCACCAGTACGTGACGGTTGGCATATACCTAATAGCCCTAAATCATCAGATTTCAGTATGATTTTACATACACCCTGGTGGGTTAGGATGAAATGTTTGAAGTGATTTAGATTGGGAGGAGAACTCCTGTAGGATACCCGACAACTGACTACATGCAATTGAATGTTATTAAACGAATGAGAGAGGCACATGGATTTAGTTTGTAAGACATAGTAAAAATTAAATCCACACGAGCATGAAATTCGGAAGGCTTCAGTCGCACAGTACATGATTAAGTGCAGAAGGAATTTAATTCTCAGACCAGTACACTGAAAATAAACATTCGCAAATCAAGGTCTATGTGTTCGTTTGCTTTCATTTTGTAGTATTAGAATGGCCGTTTTGGTAAATGAACAAATCTGGAAAATCCTGAGACTACCAATAAGAGGTTATATTAACAACTAAATATCACTAAATATCAAGGGTGGAGGGGGGCGAGGGTCATAACACCCCCATGGAGCAGTTTTTGTTTTAATAAGTGAAAGCCGATTTTTTTTTGGGGGGGGTAGATCTATTTTATTTCACTCCCTGCCCATAACATGTAAAACGTTACATAGCTTCATCCCTCATGAAGGCCACATAAGGATACTCGAGACAATTTCAATTTTTGTTGTGTCCCCACTCCCCCAACCCCCCCCCCGGACAATGTTCTGGGTTCGCCTAACACGTATAGATAGAGATGACTAATGGAGGGGGGGGGCTACTGTTAGACAAAATGTACTGTATACGAAAGACCCCACGTTGCTGCAGGGGCTTAAAAACATCTGGTAATTATTTTCCTTTTTATTTCACCCATGTTGGAAGTGCCAGGTAGCCCTGAGCCGCCATCTTTGCTTGATGCCCGGATAACAGTTGATGCAATTCCTTGAATTGGTAATGACATCATTCAATCCATTGCGTCATACGCTGTATGTTGAACGTGTACGAGGTTCTACACCAGTTCCGCATGATGTTGAGTGCGTGAAGCTCTTCGAGTAGGCTATGTTACACTTCCCAAGTTCGCCAACTGCCACACACTTGTCAACGACCCACTTTGGGCCTGACAAACTATGGTTGTTCAGCAGAAGTGAATATGAAACACGTTAAAAAAACACAACATGGAAAAAGATGAATACAAAAATTTGCCAGAACTGGATCGTTGGCAGTCTTAACAATCATTTTCTGTTACTTTGCTTCAGCGACAAATCCAGCTTTTGGTGTTGGGGGGATTCAAAAGCGAATGCGGCTTCGGGCTCATTCAATATGATGTTTGGGGGAGAACGAAAAACATCAAAAGCATCCTGGCTTTCATTTCATGGAATATACCGATTTCTTTCTTTCATATGAAGAAGTCTTTGTAAAAAATCCAAGGGAGAGTTCCCCCAAACCCCCTGCTGGACACGCCACTACTTTGCTTCCTTCTTATTTAATGTTCAAGACAATTTTTATTTGGATATTCACTGTCTCCCCGATGTCCGTTTTCTCATACAGTTGTTCTCCCTAATAAAGTCGGCGAAGCATTCGCATGCCCCATATATAGGTCGTAGACAAAGTTGGTGGCGGCCTCACAACTATGCTCACTTCTTCACTGTTGGTCAGTGACCCAACTCTCCAACACCCCCCCCCCCATAACCACGAGCAAAAAGAAACTAGTTTCTTACAAATTTGCAAGCTAAGGGCACGATAGTGCCTTCTGCGTGTACAGTGTAGATGCAATCTCATCTAAGCCCCGAATAAATACCACATGATATTATGAACCAACAATATTTTGAATACTGTTAACTGCTTATTCTGGGAAAGCTGCAGTCACCCAGGCCTTGTGTACTCTCTACATCATGTACTGAACTGTTGTGTTTATATCCGCCTGGATGTGTTATTTGCCAAGGTACGCTCTTGGAAAAATAAATGCAATGGCCTGAACATAGAAAAATCACTACTATTATCTGCAGTACACACAACTCTAAATACACTTTTCGAGCTCAATATCAAAACTCCCTTCCAGCTCTAAAAACGCACCCTGGAATAGGAGAAAAAACAGAGATAAAATCCTACTATTGTGTTAAGGGAGAAAAAAATCTCTTATCCGACCTCCCCCCCCGGGAAATTTCTCTCGTGGGACTTGTAATAACGAAGAAATTTTACTGAGTAAACTTAGCGAGGCAAAATTCCAAATATTTTCTAAATGTATGGTGTTGAACCAAGGTTGCCCCCCTCTATTTTTTTTAATGATCAGATGAACAGGGAGACATGGTGACTGCGAATGCCTACAACAGACCTCGCACTTTTCCGGCACTTTCCGCTTTACTACCTTCCTATGAACCGCCACATAACTTGCATGACACACACCAACAGGTGCCCTTACACTTGCGATGAGATAACAGTTCTCTTGTTATATACACGCTAAGAGAATTAATCAGATCTACATGTACTAGCTTAACCTGCACGATCCTTTGTTACAGGGCACGATGGGCGTAGGAAAAACTTCCAAATACATGCACATGGAAAATTTGGATTAAGGGGTGGATTGAAGATAACACCTTGTGATTTATTTGGAATCATAGAGCTACAAAACTTTGTCGTCCCCCTATTTCTTTTTTTTAATTGCTCCTTTATTGAGAACTTCCACATGATTTTTTTTTCATAAATTTATCGCAAAATCCACGGAAAATGTATGTACAGACTTGGCACTCCAAAAGACAATTTGTACGGTACGACATTACGTGGGTCAACAATAGGCCTATGAAAATTGTGCCCAGACACAGTAATAAAAGTTCACTAAAATGGTCCAGTTCATGTGACGTATCCAGTAAGAACGCCATAGAGGTTACTCGTTCATTCGTTCTCAAATATAGCACTGGGATTGGCTCGAGTAAACCTTTTGTGTATCCGTTGTAATAAGATAAGCCTCTGGGGCACCATGGAGACGCCAGCAATGCATAACCACTGTGCGAAAGTCACGGCCAAATCTTCTGTTGTAAGTTTAGTCATTTTTGAAAATCATTTTGGCCAATAGCCAAACGATTTTGAAAAATGACTAGACAATAGAATGTTTGCAGGTATGGTATGATTTTTCTAGTAAAAACCTTTCTGTGAACACGATTTCACATTTATATGATTAAGTGCACTCCGTATCACCCCGGCGGAGAGGTTCATGTTTAGCGCTAAGGTGTTAGAATTTAATACTGGGTCTTGAATCAGTACGCTACATGTACGCTATAGATGGGGGGTCACTTTACGTAGTACGCACCAATCTCCGTCTTTCAGAGGTAGCCCTTTGTTTTACAGGAGATTATTTGACATTTCGAAAAGGGGATCCACTTAGCTTTATTATTAATGTGCAACTGTTTCTGAGCCCCCCTTACTGCAAGACCATGTCATTCCGAGGTGTGTCTCGGTATATCTTATGCATTCAGGAAGACAAATGATGGGTTCAACATTTCGCCCCCCAACCAGGTGTTGAAGTCATTCTGTGTCACCATTCTGAAAGGGGAAAAAACCATTTAAGACTCTTGCTCTAACACAGCTGCTGGGACCAGTCAACTATAATACTCATTTTATGTTTGCTTTGGAAGATGGGGAAAAGGGGGAAATGAAAAAGATCTTTGTCCAGAATCTCACAACTTACAACTTTTACATTCTTCTGGGGCCATATAAACAAACTAAATCTTTGAGAAGAAAGTCCCCCCCCCCAAAAAAAAACACAAACAGCTAAAATCCTACGTGGAAGAAAGAGGGACTCATTTTTACATTCAAGGATAAATACAATATTAAAACACAGAATATCTTATGAGGGAAGGCGGGTGGGCAGTTTGAGGCTTACAGATACATGTAGTCACTATGCATGTGGGCCTGGTCCTATCACACGTGTGAGGAAGTGCTTTGACAGTGAACGTTTCTTCCTGGTGCCACCTTCCTCTGCTCTGCCAGCCTGTCACCGGCGCCCACGCACAGAAGGAAGTTTGATAATGGGTACGCGTGTATCGCCCATATCCGTGTGGGGCACTTTAATTCTTCAATTCCCTCTTTTGCTTTCGACGAGTTGGTAATCTTCCAACGACACTTACTCAACAGATTTGTCCATGAGGTAAACAATTTTCTTCCGAAGTTGCGACAGGCGTCTTATTCGTGTTTTGATGAATTCTTTTATCTAGATATTAGCTATGTGTTTTATAGCACCATGGTTGTGCCAAGACACCGCTCGTGGTGAAATGCATGCACGAGATGGTTTCCATACTCAGGCCGAGTCTGTCACAAGTTCAACTCAACGGTGTACAGTGTAGTTGCAAATTTTCATTTTGGTTGAGCTTGTGATTTTTATCCTTTCTCCTTTTTTTCACGAGATACAAACCGCACGCTGGGGGCGGGGATCGGCTGTATATGCACGTACAGACTGTATATCCTTTTTTTTTTTCCAAAATGATGACAATATCCAGCACAGAATTTCGTTGCTTGTTTATATGTATTTTCGTGTTTTGGTTTTGTTTTCGTATTTAATTTATACACTGTAAAGAGCGGGCTGGTCCGGGGAAAGGAGCACGCTTTTTATGTTAGAGAAAATGGTGACAAAATTGATGGCTCCAGTCTCACTTGAGATGGCTAACTGGTACCTGCCAATGAATCCGTTTATTCTGAAGCTTATCAACAGTGGTATCTCGGTCAAAGTTGAAAACGTAACACGTGCAAGGTGGAATTTCAAGTGGTACACCATATAAGGAAGCTTCTGCACGGGCTAGACCCTCTGTCAGTGTCAGTCGCAAACATGCAGTGGTTGGGTTGAGATCAAAGTTCAACAACTTTGTTTTTTTTGAAACTCTGAAAAAAAATTCAAGAAACAGCCCGTTCAAATGGACACAGAAAGTCCATTGTTCGTCTCATAGAGGAATAAAACACATGGTGCTGGTAGTCAAGTCAGGGCAAAAAGAAAGCAGTGAGCCGAATACAACCTAGCTGACTGCAGGATCCCTACTGTTGTATGCTAATCAGTTGATGATGGGTGCAGCTCTTGCGCTGCCAGTCGTTGTCAGTGTGATAATACGTACTAAACTACTACAGTTATATGCAGATTAGTACTAGGGGAGAACGAAAGATCTAGCTTGCTTGAACCATGGAGGTAGGAACAGCTCCATGCTCGAACCCTCAATGCTTGAAGTGTTTATCGAAAAAGAAGATTGTTTGAACAAGTAATTGCTGTGTTTGCTTATATCGAGGTGATATCCAAGCTCCAAAGGTTGTGCTGATATTGCCAGGGAAATCCTGTGCTTTTTAATGATACGAGCTACATAGAAACCCCTATAATTTTCAATGGTCTCTTTTTCATTTTAGACTGATCACCATGGTTTAAAGTTTTCTGTTTCGGTTGATCATACTGCTCATGGCGAAGGTTTTGACTGTGCCTTAGTTAAACTTCAGTTAAAGACCTACACTGATGTTGCCTGATGGTACAGTGATTGCCGGTCACAGCAGAGGTGGCGATGTTTGAGTGGTGTCGATGGCGATGCTGTACGTGGTTTTCATTTGATTATTATGATGATGTCAATATACATGTTATTAAAGCGGTGATTTTCCTTCCTTCATAGTCAGTGACACTACTAATGAGTACTGGCAACTCAGCCAACACGTTTGGGAGTTTCCCCACGGCCCAGATTTTGTATGCAAAGCGCAGGTGTCATTGGAATTGAAGTCTTTAATAGATCAAGCACAATCCAATTCTACAGACCACGCACAGCACGCACACACATGGTACCGCACTCGGCTTTACACCACATGATCACGACACGTCATACTAACTTCAATATGAACAAGCTTGGGGCCCTCCTGTCACACCCTTATGTGATTCTTATCAGAGCTCATTTTGGGACAAAACCACATTCCAAACCAAACCATATGCAAGTACAAAAACTTCAATTTCGTGAAGAAATTTCGTTCTACCGTGGTTCGACCAACAAGGTGAAATAAATCGATTTTTTTCCTAAATACTCAGTTACACGATTCAATTTCCACCACAGAGGGAGGAAAAGCCCAGGCTCCATGTTCCCACCGACTATACAGCACTGGTGCCACGCAGCGCGAACCACGTGTACCACATAGGGTATCCCCAACTTGTCAGTACATGCCCCGCGGAGGCAAACCCGATTATCCCGCTGAACAATCGATCGTTGAACTGGCATGTGACTACTGTATACGCCTGCGTTCTTTTTCGCGGCACTGTTCTTTCATTTTCATTTTCGCCTACGTGCCCCATAGCCCGTAAGATTCCATACAGTTTGAGCCTTAGTCCCAGCGACTGAAAATCTATTCGTCTCCACGTCACATGACTCACGTTTTCTCGCTCCCTCCTTTGGAATGCCAAAAGTAGTCCCGTCACTTTGCATAGTAACAAGGTTAACCTTAGTGCTGCGCTAGCGGGAATTCCCTCCTCGATAACAATAGCAGCAGCGCACTAGCCAACGTCATGTGACTCCGGACAGCGCTGCTGCCGCCCCCGCATTTCCCGGCTGTTCTTTTTATGTGGTTTGGAAGTTGTTTGTTCCTGTTCAACACAGGGTCACCTTCGCCGACCCGTATGGGCATACCAGGGCAGCCCTGGAAAATCATGTGACTCTGACACGAGGAAAAATTTCTGACAAACAAGTCGTTTATCAAGGCATAATTCAATGATCGGGGATGCCGGAAAAATGAAACAACTTGCCTGGGAAACTGAAAGTAGGGCAGTGAGCATTGAGCAAGCACTTAAAACTGTGCACATTTACAGAAGTTGTCAATTTAAACTGCATTTTAACAAAAGTACCAAAGTGTACTGACATATTGTTAACTTCAGAAAACCTTTCTTATTTTCGAATGTTATTTTACTTGCAAAATATAGGTCATGCGTGAAACTGTATCTTATATTATTGCCTTGAGCATAAGTAAAAGCAGCAACATTCTGTTGTGCAGAGTTGTAACGATCGGACCACTAATTCGAGTCTTTTTAATGTAGGCCTACTAACTTAACTTCGCTTCAATTCTGGACAGTAATACCGAATCACCCGCACATGCAAGCATACATCGAACCGGATCGGAAAGCTGGTATGTCTGTTGTCATAAGCAGTTACGTTTGACCCTGTGGTTGACATTGTGAATAATTTGGACTTGTCTATCTTGAGGTAGCTAAGCTGGACCTACTGCAAAGGCACCGTGCGATGGTCTTCCTCCAGGAGTAAAATATTTTGGTCAATTTTGCTCTACGTCTCGGGCCTTTCGATCCCTAAACGATGCTCTCGGGGGGAGCCCTTTTATATCAGTGTAGTTGAAGAGGTGAAAGATAGTTGGTGTCTAACTGAACGCTGGATGATTCGAGATGGAAGATTCGAAGCAGGCCTCCTCTCCTTCGGTTTATTAACGAGATCCAATTAGGCGCGCGTGCGGTGCGTACGACCGAAACTTTGCACCCTGCACTGTACATCACACTCCAGCCCCATTCTCGTTTGGACTTTAATAGAGCACACAGTAAAATGGTGGGTGCTTGTTAAAATAGAAGGTGAAAGTGACAATGTTTCCTGTATCGGTGAAAGCAAATACGGAAACCGGTGCAGGAAGCATGAGCCAGTTACGTCATGGTGTGGTTGGACGTAGGGGAGAGGACGACGTCGAAGTCCAACAAGAATAGACTGCCAACTCTCTCACTTCGGTGTGCCGCGAGAATTTCGGTTTTCATGATCGTCATTAATTGACGCCTTACTCGTCTTGTTGAGAAATATCAAACAAAAGCTTCGTCGGTGGAAGGAAAACTGCGCGTCAACTTTTGAAGATTAACCAAAAACAGACACGTTACTGTAACCGAGACGGGGATAAATGGAAACAAACAGAAGAGATGTTCACGAAAATGTGCGCGCGACGAGGAAGGCAACATCACCAAATGAAATGAAAGTCCATTCAAATATTGACCACATGCCTGCTTTCGAAAAAGCAGAAAAAATGTGGCTCTTTTTCAAAGACCCCTATATTGTGAGCACACCATCCAAATTTTACTTGTTCAAAATTCCAAACTTTGAAGGAACAATTTAACTTTCAGTCCATGGAGATTAAACCAGAACCTGTTCCTGGAAATAACATATTTCTGATATCTGCAACCGATGTTTTGTCTCGAATCGAACTGAACTAATTATAAAATCTGATTTGGAAAACAATGGTCTCAAGTTTGCAATAATGGAAAAATGCCTAGGCTTGAGTAACGCTAAAAGCTAGAGATAAAGTAGGACAATGTTAAGAAAAACTAAACTGTGACAGGCTTCATGGGCTTTACCTATAAGCCAATAAATAGTTTTAACATGGACTTAGAACAATAACACCTAATTTTCTTTAAATATGAATTCAAAAAGGGCCTAGGGGGTTGTTAAACAAGAAAATGTTGGTTAAACATTTGTGCATGAAAAGAACAAATCCAGACAGGTCTTAATTAATACTCATCAGGTGGGATGGTGACAGTATTGGATGAGGGGGGGAATGGAACTGTTTTCCAAACAATGACTGCTCGATTTTTTTAAAATTTACACCCCCCCCGCGATGGCAGTACCATTTCTAAAATGCTAGAGCATTTCAATCCCTAGCACCAGTGGCTAGCAACCAGTTTCTGCTTGGCCACAATTTTCTGTGCAAGGCAATATTGTGCAAATTCCCGATACATGAGACTGGTACATTCTTAGCATCAACCCTTAAAGCAGTATACAGAATAGAAAAAAATAAAACGTCAAAGTTAACGGTTTTATAACCTGAATTCAGAAAAGTTTATAGATCCACATAGCAGACAATGACTGAAGTTCAATGAACAATACTGCAGTCTCATAAAAAGGGCACGGCCCTCAAAGACGGTCACCTTGCTGAGTAAGAGATGCTCCGCTACTCAAAACTTCTCAAACCAAAACTTACAAATAACCCGTAAACCTCTCTTGTAACTACAAACAGTACAGGAAAGGCTTTAGCTATCACTCAAATGATTCATGGTCCTTATGAAATTGAATATAATGACTTTGAGTCCAACTTCCCAAATATATGGCCTCTACATTAATATAAACCTTTTTTTCTTAAAAAAAGCTTAAACACTGATCAATATGTGGCAAAAAACCAGAATAAATCTAATTTTGTAGTTTAACCCCCCCTCCCAAATATAAAGGCTTGTTCAGCACAGAATCAAAATGAAAAAAAAGGGATATGTAGCTTTTGATTTCATGCATAGATAGAAAGTTGTTCATGGTGAGTACTTGTTACATTAAGTTCACAAATGAATGATCACCACCAGCTGTGACCTGTTTAGGTGGCGGATTTGTAGGGAAAGCACCCACTGGAACATCATCGGTTTCCCTGCAAGCTTTATTGACATCGGTTATGTAATGCTCGAAACTAGGACAAACAGGCCGAAAGTGCAAATGTATGCTATTACGCATCCAGTTTCAAAACAACACCGGCCGTGCCTTAAACAAACACTGCGTTATAATGAAAGTGCCATTTCACCAGGGCACTTCTATTTTTGGTTTCAGACAACTTTTCTGTATATAGCAACAACTGAGAACACTGGTCTTCTTGTTGATTACGATTAAAAAAAAAACCACAAACTGGCAAAATACTTTGAGAGGCCAATTTGATGGAAATGTTGTTTGCTTCAGTCCTCCTAAAAAGGAGAATTTGGGAACAAGCCAGTAAGCATTCACTTCATTGAATCTAATTTATTATATATTATATTGTAAACAGTATCTTTTTACAGCCAACAAAAGTTTACAGAAACTCAAAGTGTTGGAAACAGCAGTAAAATTTAAACCGGGCAGAATGCCACACTGGTTAAAAAGTACATTCTAAACTCTCCTGATTCTTAAGGCTGAGAAACTTTGAATAACTGAATAATTACATATTTATACTTCCATTCAATCAAATTCCCTCTACATCTTGAGAAAAATGAATGTACACATTTTTACAAGAAGTAAGAAAGTGCATACCCAAACCTTGGAATAATTTGCACAGCCCTACTGATTCTCGACGAATGCGTCAAATCTTGTCTCAAAGAGACACTTCCTCCAGGTCAAAGGTTAATGGCTCACCAGGTTGCCTGCCAACACTTCTTAGGAAGCAGCTGACTGGGCCGATGCTAACTCCCATGATGCACTGGAGGTCGTACCCTTCTTCCTGGCTGTTGAGTGGGGGCAAGATGTGCTCAATGCTAGGCTGCAGTAACTGGAAGTGAAACCCCATTCAAAGGAGGATTGAGGCATTTTGTATTTATAAGATTAAGATGATAAGATTAATTCCCTTCCTTTTATCAAATTAAGTCACATTTGGTCATTTTTTTCATTTCATACAACAGCTGGACAAAGAAATATTTCAGAATAAATTTCAATGCAAATCAGAGAAATACACAATTACAGTCAACTCACCCGCACTTTGACCACGGAGTCCTCGCTTTTCAACGATGGACAACGGAGGAACAACTCCAGATGCATACGGGTCACAGGTGAGGTCACCACCTTTTGACACGTCCCACAGTGCAACTGAGAACCACTAGTCAGAATGAAAGTTGTACAAGTTTATCCATTGCTACTCGAACTTTACTTTTGTCTGTGACTGAACAGGGCAAAGGTCACAGAGTCCCAAGATAAACATTTGCTCCGTGCACCAACACAAGACTGAGATGATGATCATTTCCTTTGGTAGAAACTCACTGGATACCGACACAGGTTTGTGCGCATTTGTGGTCTTCATCTGTGCGCAAAAAATATATTGATACGCTTCCCACCAGCCTGACTCTTGTTGCTGATCGGGGGGGGGGAGTTGTGGTTCTTCAAGGGGGACAATAGTGACCGCAGAGTCTATTTGATTTACTTTCCCCAAACCCGATTTTATTTCTTGCTCTGTTCTCCAACACAAAAGTGGATTGGAATCAAAGACCATAAATCATGAATTAGCCCTTGTTTTGATACAGATTGCCAGTATATTTAATAAGGGGATCAGTGTTTCAAATGCTGTTGTTACACCTGATTGTCAGGCTTCACAATTTAGTCACATAATGCATGTACCTCTCTGCACAGGCTAAAGATGATCATCTATGGGCTCCATATGTATACACAGGTCCTCCATGGTGAAAAACATTTCCTAAGATGACACCCTGGTATCTTTTGTGCACTGTTTTCAGTAGCCACAAGAACATGATTTGGATTTATGCACACTCTGTCACAAATGCTCAATTCATCAATCAAATGCTTGTGAGTCGTTCTACTGACAATCTGTTCCCACTCTGAAGTGGTGGCATGACTGCTTGAGAAGTGAGTATACCAAAATGCATTGCACAATTTCTTGTGTTAATCTCTTTACTTTGTACTGATCAAGGCTGCTCCCTAGCATACAGCTAGCTACAGCCCATCAGGTACCTGGTAGTCTCTGCTTCCAGTCTGTTATTGCCACAAGTGTTGCATGCCGGCCAGCTGTATGCAGTTGTCTCATCTACTCCAGTCACCACTCCTTGACAGGCAAAAAATGAATGAATGAATAAAAATCAACAGCAAATCAAAAAATTGACAACTTCAGTTAAAACAAACCCCTACAAAGAAAGTACGCAAAAGCAAAGATTTGTGACAGAAAGGCCAACAACATCTGAACCATGATGATCTCCTTACAGCAAAGTTATGAAATGACAAATTTTTCTTAGATGCTGATCCTTAATTGTCTATTAACCTTCATGTTTGTTATATGTCGTGTAGTTAATGTCAGTTGAAACAGACTATTACATATTTTGCCGAGTACATGTACATTGCCAATCAAACTGATCAAACATAATTTAATGACCACAAGGTGTATATCATACATCAATTTTCTTTATTTCTTAAATTAAAAAAAATCTCTTCAAAAATTAAGAACATTGATTCCCTTTTCCAGCTGAAGTCAAAGATAACACCGGCTCCATAGGGACCGAGTATTCTGCTACATGTAATGCATACAAGTGAACAGAAAATGGGGATGGTACTTAATTATTGGGGTATTTCAACCCAAAAAAAAGGGTGATTCATTTGAAAATTGGAAGAAATGGAGTTATTTGATTCCATGTATTTCCCCCTGCTCCACGTTTTGACCTTGCATATATGTTTATATGTATAAAAGTGATCACGTATACCTGCTACAGAAACGAGAGTGTTCTCTTCATTGTGAAGATCGAGCGTTGGGATTGGTGGAACGGGAGCATGTGACAAACTGCTGATGATGTCGTCCTTGGGGCTGAATGTATCCGACTCACCACACTGTCCAGTTTTCCTCGCAATGCTTTGTATCGCAGTGTAGGTGTCAGCGTGCAGAGAACATCCTGATGGCAATTATTGCAAGAAATGGCCAACTCATACTTCCTCTTTCTGGTTGAAGTATTATGTTCATATTGACTGCACGCTGTTCATATTGACTGCACGCTGTTCTATCTCATCATTCAAGAATCATATCTTTTCTTGCGGGAAAAATTTGTACTTTGGAAAAAGTAACGAATATGGTGAAATTCTGCCAAATTGCCAATGTAAATTTTGTCTAAAGTGTGACAGAATGTGACAAACAGTGGGACATTTAAAAACAGTCTCCTAAGATTCTATGATGAACTCTTTGCTTAACAAGTTGGACCTTGTCCATTGACACATGGAAATGTTTCCTATCCATGTACATACAGAGTGTTCGATTACCTTTCAGTACTAGATTTTTAATTTTTTCCCCCAATTCGGTTCACTGATATTTAACACTTGCTTTACCTTGATCCAAGCACACATCTCGGAACAGCATCAGACTACCAGGATTTGCTAGACTCTCCTGAACACACTCCGTTAAATGACAGGAGACTCTCACGTGAACGTAAACAAGTCTTGTATCTTGACACTGATGTGCACTGAAACCAGCTCCACCTACTGGAATACTACGTCCAAGCATTCCCGTCACAGTGCCAGACTCGTCTTCTTCATCTGCTGTAAAGTCACTACAGAGAGTGTGGTCTGTCAGAAAGAGGTGCCTTACTGAGCTACTGCCCAGTTGCTGCGTAGACTGCATATTGTCAGCCCCAACTTCTGAGTGAGCGTGGACCACTTTGGCAAAGAACGTCACTCGTTGAGTAGATGTTTCATCAGACAGCTTAAAAAGAGAAATTCATTTATTGGCATGGTTTAACACAACAATATCACTACCAGCGGCATTTGATCTATAAATCCCCCTCCAAAACATTACTAATCACCCTTAAGAATGACTTGGATTATAAATCTCCTAGAAGTTCCACTGGTACTTGTGAAACTATCAATTGTAGAAGATTTTAAAATTATTATCTCTTTACATGCTGAAATTGTCACATGATTATTATATGCTGGAAGTGACTAACATCTAGCTAAAAATGGCAGAAGTTAGTCCAAGCTGCAACGCGGGCCCAGGACTTGATTGCCAGATGATAAAGAAATGATAAACTGCCCATATAGCACATTGCAAAAATGGTCATGCGACCTTTCCACTTAATATGTAACAAAAGAACACTGGGCATGACGTACTCTAATGATGGTAATGTGTACAAATTAACACAGCACACGCAATGCAGCATCGAAACGCTTTCCAATATGGGGCAATTCACAATGCCATGCACTACCAAAAGGTTGCCTAAGAGTGGCCACTTTCGCAGTGCACTGTGGGAAAACAGTCCAAGAAAGCTTTCTTACACTGGCTGTGCTGTGCACGGAGAACTTGAGTTGTTCCACTGTTTTTGTCTGGGTTTCAGATTGAAAGTGTTTAGAGTATCCCTGTTCATTAATATGAAATGATAGTCTTTTGTGAGGTAAAGAATGCCAAGATCAATCACACATTTCCTGAAAGTATCTACTCATGTTCCCTCAAATGCAGATCGCATCAAGTCGGCAGATTTGTTGTCAACCGTAATATTGAAAATGGCCTCTCCATGACAACCTCATGGTGGCACACTGTATTGTGAATCGCCTGTGTTAGTTTTAATCCCAGCAGAGAGGAAAATGCCACTAAGGCCTCCTTAATTTTCGAAGAAGCATACGCAGCCAAAACATGTCTCACTGATCCCAGGAGTAAATCTCAAGTTGCAGCTGTACATAGTAAACCACTGTGCCCTAGGGCACTGTGCAAATAAGGACTGACAAGCACATTTTCTGCTTTACAAAATTAGGCCCACTGTAGATAGAGTGTAAATGCATCTAAGATTCAACACTCTACAGTATTCAAGCCCAATGACCTCAGAAGCATTTCCATTTATGTGGCGGGGGGACATTTCCAAATGGCTGCTTTATTAGTAGAAGATATCTTCTGCAGGTTGGAGGAGATAAAATGGTGCCGTGTGTTAATACATTCGCAATGGTCATTCAAGTGTGAACTGTACATGTATGTAGTTTAAGTCGCACTTGTCTCTTTCAGAACAAAATACAGGTAGCAACTTTGGTTCGCTTTTCTTAAGTTTACGAGCAGTGAAGAATGAAACTTTAACTATTTTCAACACGCATCAAACTTGCAGATTATCAGGATTACATTAAGCACAGCAATGCTAATTTTAAGCATGCATGGAGAATATACTTTTACAGCATGGTGCAATGTTATAAAACAATGTGGGGCATGCTCAATCTTTTTCATACATGCATGTCTCAGGTATGGATGGTAAGACCTGTCATTAGTACTTCATGACTAAGAGTAACACAAATAATTCATTTGTACTTTGCGTCCTCCAATGACTCACGTATACCTGCTGAACCTCTCGCAGTGTGTGTATCACTGGTTCTCGGTAGGGTATTCTCACCCTGTCTGACACTTCTTCCCTGATGGTGTTCCTCAGCATCTGCACTCCAAGGATGTAGCAGAAGCTCTGTGGTGACACAAGTCCCTGCGACTGGAAATTGAACAGTTCAAGAAATAAGTACCCCAATAGTTGAATGTGCACTGTTGAACATCTCTGTATTGTGTTAGGGTTAAACTGTTGTGTAGAGTACAATGCTTGAATAAATCCCTGCAACTGATTGTTGATCATGCGTTACAAAAAACTGGTTAGACTACTTCATTAATAAGTAACGGTATATGGATCGATTGACATTCTGTTGGAGGCATTATAACTTGACTCTCCACACAAAATCGACAATAGAAGACAGGAACACTCTCCTGACAAAGGAATTTCTGAATGCATATGCCGCTTATATGCAATGCCCAGCTGCCAATGCACAGAAATGTATTGAATATGCTGATAGAGAAATATGCAAAGGAACACAAGGACATTTCTTAAAGCTGTAACTCATTTGGGACTTGACAACTTCTTGTGGCAGGTTTCTGCCGGACCGCGAAAGGAAAATAGCGAGTTATGCACAAAGCGGATTAACTCGGGTACTGTATACAACAAAAATTTCATGTTTCCAATTTGCAAAGTGGAATGACAGATGGAATGTTCTATGCCACTTGGCTTTGTGTCATAAAATGGAGCATTCCACCTGTCAAACCTTGAAGTCAAATCTCACCTGAGACTCTGCCTCTGACTGGCTGATGGGAGTGTCGCACGGGGACCACAGGGAGTCAATCAGGGAGAAAAGACCTGGGAACCTGAAAGAGTGAAATATGGAGACTAGATTATGAATTTGTGGGTTCTGTGAAAGAATTACAGGACCCAGATGTCCTTCCAGCTGAACAGAAAATGAATGAAATTATGCTTCCCATTACATGTTGATATTCATTACTTGGTTCAAATGAAGCTTGAAAAAATCTTTGTAATTAATGTAACTGGCAACTTCTTCCTATGCAGGACTACATGTACCAGCCAGTTTCACTCCTCACTCGCTCACTACTGTATCTGCAGTGTCAGCATCACTTATCAGAATTTTCAGAAGGTTTCAAGTCAGAAGAAGGGGCAGCTCTTCATGTTCATTGAGAGCATTGACCATTCTGTGCAAGGATCTGCATTATAGCAACATCAACAAAGCAACCACACAAACAGGGAATTCAAAGCCCAAAGTACTGTTTGTTTTATACACCGCCTTTGAAGTGTGGAATGTGCCATGAGTTTGTGATGAATCATTCTTGCAGCAATCCACCAATTAGTTGATAGGTGTTCCAACTGTCCAGTATTACCTTGTTCGATTCACTCGTCTCATGACCTTCAGACCGGCAAACACCATCGTCTTCCCCTCTCCCCCTCTTAGACTCCGCCTCCAAATCTCCTCCTCCTCCTCCCCAGTGTAACCAACAGTCACCTGGAGTTCGCAGAAGACTCCGTGGTTGTCCTGCAAGATGAGCGCCCAATGAGTTGCCCCAACGGATGACTCATGGGTGGGTTTGCTGAAACCTTGTTGCTTCCTGCAAAGCCAGTATGACCCCGGCAATTTAGAACCACGCAGTCTCAATCAAATGTCTAGCATTTTTCATTCATTTTTTTTCTTTTCCTCTTCTGATACAAGTGGTACTAAACTTCAGCGTAAAACTTTTTAAATTTAACTAGGTTAAATTTCAGTTGGTAAGTTGACACTTGCAAGTGTAACCAGTATCAATTTGGATCAAAAATTGATTTCTTTTAATAACACAAATCATTTCATCTTTCGGAACATCTCTCCCAATAACTGTGCGCTGAACAACATTCTAGGGCCAAGTTGTGACTTTGTCAAACACGCAGACGTGCCACGATTTGCAGGCTCCCATTGGACGATCGATAAGTTGCGTGCGTTAACTTCCGGTTCCGCGTAAACGACGATCAATGCATGTAACTCTATGTGCAGTGCATGTGCAGTGGGAGTGGTTTAAACTGAGGTGACATCACACTTACGAGGTGAGAGACTGGCCAAGCCACATGTACAACACATGGTCCACTTCCATGGCTAGCCAGATGATGTGTACGTGTACAAAAACAATGGGAGCCACTCAAGCCTTACGTACACTGCCAAATCGGGGTAATAACCTTGATGGCTATTTTAAGCTTGTCTTTAGCTACACCTGTGAATATAATCCCAGTGCTTACACGTCTTCTGGGGTGAAGTGGGTGAGAAAATATGTACAATGAGCCTTATTTGTGAGTTGGCTGTGGTGAAATTGAAAGCACTGTTAACCTTTCATTTGTCAACTTGAGGGCATCAGTGAAGGAATAAATTTAAATTTTCTGACAAATTGTTAGCTTTTACTCTGATGAATACAGTTAACAGTTAACAATTACAACGGAACAGGGTTGAAAATTGCCAAAGTTCTGAGGAACAAGGTTCACTTTGTCATTATGAAACTACATTAATCCTAATTCCCGTATTACCTCACACTACAGGTATGCTGGAATAGTTCTGTCTTCATGCTTTCATTGCAAGCAACTAATTACAAAACTATCTGATCAGCCATGTGTGGTTACCTATTCATTGACACAGGCTCAGCATTACTGCCTCGGCAGTGCACCCTGTGAATCCTAGCTCGCACGCACATGCCTGCTGTCGTGTAGCCCCCGCTCTGTGCAATGCTGTCCAGGAAGGAGTCTGACACATGGTCAGCGGGAGCCTCCTTTACATTCGGCAGAACCAACTGCAGTGTTGAATCTGCTGATGTCGTTTGTTTTAGGAGGGGCTGGAAGAGTCGAACAGGTTTCAGCTCCTGAGGAGAGGAATGGAGGTCAAAGTCAGCACTGACCTCTCTCTATCTCATAGAAGAAACTTATATCTTAGTAGCACCTAACACATACATGTAGCAGACTTTGATCTCCATGTATTGTCTGCCAGTCCCCCACCCAATGCCACATACATGTACATGTACATGTTGTCCTTGATGTGGGTGAATTCAGCTTACTGCTTTCAACCCTAACCTTCTCTAACCGCACAGAATTGAACACCAGTAAAGCGTGTGAATTTGTGGCACTGGGTACTGTACCCCTAAACTGCTTGTGCTTTAACATGGGTTCAGGCATACCCAAAATAAACAGAGTCCAACAGTTTTTGTGCACAGTTTACCATATGGTGTTGGAATTTGTGTGAATGGGTATGGTTCCTAGTAAATCACTCTGGGGAGTTAGGGTAAAGGAACCTTTTGATCCACTGACATATACTGAAACACAAGCTTCAACTTTCCAGTTCCTATCTCAAAGCATGCGTCAGCTGAGCTTGAAATGATCAGAGACAGGTGCCCAAAATGGACCTGCTGATTGCTCTAATGGAAACGGTGCCCACTACGGCTTATTTTTCACACTAACAATCGAACATTCTAGGGCAAATGTATCACAAGATTTCACACCAAATGGACTCTCCAAGCTTAAACCTCTAGTCTGAAATAAAGACAAAATTAATTTGAAGTGTGTCATGACTTTATATGACTGGCACAAATGACATTAACTTGGGCATGAAAAGAAAAATTCGACCAAATAACAAAAACCAATAATAATGAGTATCTCCTCATATTTCAAGCCATCTCCCATCATGGCTCAAATTTCACTGACTGTACTTTCCCATGATTTCCCAACCCCTATTTTTTCACGTTGGCATTTCCTGGCCAAGCCTGTAACCAGACCCATTACAAACTTGTTGTGTTTTTTCCCGAGAGGTGTTGACCAAGTTATTTCCACAAAAGCGGTTTGTTAAAAAGCAGTAATCACAGATTTCTAGGGCTGAAACGACACACCCGTGTCATGACACATCTTGTGTCATGCATTCCAGAATAGTTATCATTTGTATCAATACTTTAATATTTGTATTCACATGTTGTACACAAAGCAATGCACTGCTCTAACAATCAATGTAATGCTTCAGCCGTACAAATTTTGAAGAAGGATTTAAACAGCAGGACTGTTTTATTCAAGGCTCATCAGAAGTTGAAACCAAAGACCAAAGGCATCATGCAGATCTTTCTTCAGTGACACAGTTTTTTGCCAGTGGTTGCCACTAGCTGCTAAACTAACGACAGTGCAAATGATGAGACAATGGACAACCAAAACACATGACAGAATCTGCATTACAAGCCTCTCTGTTTTTAAACACTGAGTGTATGCATGTGCAAAGTAAGACAAAATAGCCAACTGTGGTTGAAATACCTCTTCTTGTGGATTCCCATACACAGGTGCCTCGTGTTTGAAAACAATTGATCGGTTAACATATCACTGAAATTTGATTCGAAAAAACTTGATAGTTTAAAATTCCATTGGAGATTTACCTTTTCTAGAGACATCCCGGCTGTCTTGTTTGGGAACAAAGACTGAGTCGTTGCAACATCAGGGGGTGTTTCGTCTGCTGTGTCCACAGGATGGCAGAAATATGTACACAGAATCACAGTTTCCTTGTAGTTAGGCAACGTCAACTTCTGCCTGCAAAAAGGCCCCAAACAGATGTTATGTGAATGTGTCTCCTCTAAAAGAGGGCAAAATACTGCCCAATGAAAGTTATTCAACTGCAAACCTTGTGACTTCAAAGATCATTTAAATTCTGCTTGGATGTTGAAGGTTTGAGGAAAGTCTTTTAAGAAAATAAATTCCTTGCAAAATTACTTTGGTTACAGCACTAACTGAACTTCTTTTGGAACAGAAAATAGATCCACTAAACAGAAACCTCATTTTGAAATGGACTTTGGGGTTTGAGGCAGATTCAACTGCATATGACAAAAAGACAATTATCTCAAATCTTCCAATTTCAGTATGATTACATACACCCAGGGGGTTAAGGTTAAATACCCCCACCCTGCATCAAACAGACAAACACTATGAAATGGTTTATAACACTGATTAATGGTTAAAATAGAGTCTAGGATAAGGTCTAAAAGAATTCAAATGTACATTTCTGAAATCAAAAAACAATTAGTTCTCGCATGTTCTGCAATGAAAATGTGTTCAAAGTGAAGCCGAGAGAAACCAATTCATTTTGAAGATGCGTGATTACGAATATCTACTGGACGACACGTACATGTAAAAAATTGTGGACTTGCATTGCCTTTGTACCAAGTGAAGCAACAGGCAACTATGCTGATAATACAAAGGCAATGGTTGGCATGCTTGTCATTGTAACTATTGAGACCGTGAATGAATTTGGTTAACAATGGTGAGCAAGCCTTTGTACTATTTTTCTAATCGGCATGGTAAGATGGCAGCCAGCGGCTTCAATGACCTCTGTGAGCTTATTAAGGGCATAATAATGGCCCAAGATTTTTAATATGAAGTCTGTGCCATACAATGACTCTTACCATGGTGGATAAACTCTGATCCTTGACCCCACGCCAAGCTTAAGCTGCCTTCCATTGTCTTGGGCAAACAAAACAAGCATGTCATCATCATCGGGTGCCTCTGAGGTGAAAGGGCACATCCGGCATCTGGTCACATATAATCCTCTGGCCTCCTCAACCGAGAGGACGAGCAAATCCAGCATCAAACTCTCTGAATGAGAAGAAAATAATATGACGATCTATGTTACATTATGATTTTACATTCAACCCAACAGGGCTAGGGTAAACAGCTTCAGTATGTGTCATTGCAACGTGTAATTGTGACACAACCTGACAACATGGGTCCCAAGTCACCAGAGCCGCTTTGATTTGAACATCTTTAATAAGTCTTGTAATATTAACAGGGATCTCAACATTTTGCACACCCATTATATTCATTTTTCATGATGCCAAACTGCATGACAAATAAAAGAAGAGCAGAAATTAAGACATAATGACTGAAAGAGGAATTTCAAGACAAATTTTGTGGGATCCAGTCACAAATTCTGGTAGAAACACTGCTAACTTGGTCACGGTGAAACCTTAAGTGGAAAAGTGATCTGCTGGAAGCGAACACTTGATGGCACACTTTTCAAATTTTTCACATTGAAAACGTTGAAGTGTTAAAAGGGATTGACTACATTCCATGGGCTGCTATCTCCATATGAATTAGATATAATGAGAATATGAAAGTTATAATATGGCTACCATAACATGGCCACTGCGAACATTTAAAGGATTTCCAAAGTTATTAGTACATGTAAGGGAATAAACACATACTGAAACGTACGTTTAAGACCGGCTCAGGAGAATGGACAACTGCCCAAGCTGTAGGCAATGGTATTATCAATGTCCAGTCTCCTGAAAGTCGCTATTCACTATTATTATATCTAATACATCTAGCAGTAGCTCTCCAAGAGCATTCAAAAATACCTTTTAAGTCAGATAGTCAGAAGAAGTCAATATATAATCTGATAATGGATTTCCCATGATTTTGATCTGGAATTTTACTTTCCTTTTCCCGTCCATTGTATGGAATATTCCTTGTGCAAATTGTCCAATTGGCACGAGCATGGCGAGCCGCGTGCACACAGACTCTTGACCAATCAGAATCAATTCAACTATCTTGTACCCAGGCCCCAGTGCGTGATTTACGCAGCGGGCGTTATCACTTCTCAGCAAGCATTACCAAATGTTAATGTCAAGTTGCACGTTGATGAATAGGGAGACTGTCTGAGATATATATGAATGTCATACAGCACATAGATTCCATGACATTCCAAGTTCTTACGAGATGTTGCGGTGTCCACTGTGCGGTGAGCCCAAAAAGCCATGGCCGATTTCTCCCTGTTGATGACCCTCTGTAACCCTTCGGCTAGTCCACCCCTACAAGGAAAAAAGCGGTGGTTGTCCAAGACCGAGGTACATGTTTTAATTAATCTAACGCAAGCAGATTCCATGTGATTTACAATGTTCCATGTGGATAGGGATTAATTCTGATCCTATGCTCAAGCTCGAGTTTCTTTCTTTCTCCATCCTGCAAGTTCTTCTACATTCTGATGAAAAATGATATTATACATAAACGAAAACAAAAACTGCGACTCTATTTTTATTGGTTCCTGCAATTTTTTACTTCACAGGATGTCGCCGGCTCTGGAAACAATGGACTCTCTACAGGAACACGAGACAGCAGTGAATTTCTGGAGATTCCCAAACCATCCACCCCCGGGAAGAAAAAATACATTTTGTAGCAATGCCTACAAAGCTTCACAACAGGTCTGTGATTTTCTTCCCAGGTTTTGACAACTTTTTTCCTGAAAATCCCATCTTGAATCACTGGTCCCCTTCTCCAATGTGACCTGCTGTTTCATGGCTTTTGCCTCCTGGTAATATGGTTTGGAGTTCAATCCCAGCAACTGCTTCAATGGTGTGCATCCCCCCCTGTACAGAACTTGTCTCTCTCCACCCAGGAGTATAAATGAGTACATGCAAAGACAGAGGATGGATGTGTGCCTGTACCACCTGCTACAAAACTGACTTCACGGATTATTGGTACATGTATGACAGAAATTAATATACAAGCATTGTAACACCTTATTCACAGATTCTGTGTCTTTAGTGGCCAAGAGCTAATTACATGGCATTCACTTTTTTACTATCTTGCTGTGCATGGACAAACGTACATGTATTGTACGTATCCCATAGCTAACAAAGTATTATAACCCTAGTTAATTAACATCCTTATAATACAACCAGTGTTATTATTATATTCCCAAGTGCCAGTAATACGGAGCTAGGTTAACACATTTTTATGAACAGGTATATCGGAAAAGTGCCAACAAGGTTTCAACCAATTTGGTATTCCAAAATACAAACATCTCAATTATATTATTACTTCAATCAAGCAGAATCGAAGGGAGAGGTTTTATAGAGAAAATATTGACTAGTTTATATCATTGCGCAGTAAAACTACTCTCCCTCGGTGATACATGAAGCAAAGCCTGGGGATGAAATAATAGCATGCTTCATAGAGCACTGAGGGAGGAGAGTTTTACTGCACCACAATATAACACAGTCACTATTTGTTATAGTATCCAAAACTTCCAGTCCAGAGCCCCATCTACAATACTGTTGGTCCTCCGATCCTCACCTCACAAACCTTCTCTTCTTCTTGGTCGAGTCGCCGCCCCCACTCGGCCCTCCCACCCCAGCCTCTTTGTCTGGAGTCCTGGCAGGGAGTTTGAGCTTCTTCAACAGTTCCGTGCCGGTCCGAGGGCTCTCCTTGTCGGGACTCTGGCAGGGCGACGGCTGAGGGGTAGGGGACTGGTCGGAGATGTGCAGGGAACTGGACGCCTTGAAAGCAACAATCAGTAGTACAAAACTGGAGTGAACTTGAAATTGTGACCTACGAACAGAGGCTGGAAACAATCCAACAAAAGTGTGGACACTTTTTAGTCCGTGCTGACTTTCACAGGACGTTGGTGAAAAATACATGTTTTTTGTTTTGACCTCCATGAACATACATACAACACACACTGTACATGTTTTATCTCAGCATTATCTTCTTGCGTGTTCCACTGAACAGACCATGGGAAATCAGGGTTCAATGACACTTGAAAAGTTATACATGATGAATGGGGTTTTCACCAACATGGAAGATGGCAATGCCTTTTTCATTTGATTTTAGAAATGAATCAAGGTATCATCGGATCTTCATTTTGAGCTGAGAGGGACCTATTAGAGGTGAAGGAAACCAACAACACTTGTTTGCCTCAAACAGGTATGAGACAAACAAACAGGTGCCTTTTACAAGGTTGAAAAGATGCTTTGTCATCACATGATACACTCTACACATGACACAAATAATGTTCAAGGCAGCATTAGCGTGACACAAACAATTCAACATTCAATTTAACAAACTCGGCATTTCACAGTTCCAAACCAAAAAAATTAAAATCCACGATTCAATTAATCTACGGCAAATGACAAAGGAATGATATGTAGAATCTCCATTCACAGAAACAAGAAACTGGAATTTGTTTTTAACTTGATGTGTTTACAATCTTCAAAAGAGACTGAAATCCGATTTTCTCTTTAAAATATTAGAAATCTCTGGTCATCAGCTAGATCCAAAGGACAGAAAGATTTTTGACAGGATGAACCTGTTAAGAAATTCCAAAGGGAAATGGATTCTCATACCTGCTGAGAACTAGACGCGGCAGTGCCTTGCTCCTCTGATGGCGAATCATAGTCAGAAATGACAATCTGGGTGGACTGAAAATGATATGTTTTGAGTGTACTCATGTGTGCTTTGAGTAGAAAATTGTCTTAATTCATCCTTCTTTCATTGGCTTTTTTGCCCCATTTGTACTCTGCACAAGCGCTGGCTGATTCAGAGGGAATTATAGTCAGGCCTCCTTATGCTCAAATACAGCACTGTGCAAAATGCACTTGAGTTGTGTCTAGGCTAAGCACTTTGCTCAATGAAAAAACCTGCAGAGGCATGATTCAGAAGGTAATGAATTTTTATTAAGCATTTCTGATAAGCCTCAAAACTGCAGAGAAACGACAAGCAGCAGTAACAATTTAATTCGGAGTAAGATGCACAGAATCAGGTAATGACTGAAAACCAAATCAAAGTGGACTGAGCCGGGAATTTAACCCAAGCAACACAGCAGAAAGGTGAGGTAAGAACTACATGTACATTGCCAACCTGATCAGATGTCATGTCAGCAGCCAAAAAAACTACTGTAGCATGCACGATGAAACTATAAGGCTGGGCTCCAAGCATCAAGATTGAATTTTCATCTTTAAGATACCCGAGTTGCTTTGACAATACCTTTCTGTCTTCTGATGAGGAGGCCTCATCTTTATTTTTAGAGGATGAAGAAGATTTCATCATCCAGCTTCCGAGTACACTTCCCCCCAAATTCTCCTCCTCTTCATCCATGATGTCTACATCTTCACCCTCTAACAACCCCCTGCACCTCATAGGCCCTTGGTTGACCTGACGTCTCGAAGACCCATAGCTCTTCTTCCTTTTGAGATGCTTCCTTGGGCCACTTCGGGATGCCTCCTGATGGGGAAGGGGCTCCGCATCAGAAAGATTGTCGCTGCTGGAGCTCCAGTCAATATCTAATGATCCTTGCTCATCTACGACACAATCAAAAGGAAATGAAGACATTCAAGAAGAGAAATGAATAGAAGAGCATACCTTTTTTGTTTTTACTTAATGCAATAACAGAAGGTAAAAGAGTCTTTCATAGGTTACCAGGCCATTCCATGCTCTTATATGCACTTTCTGGGCAAGTCTTAATTTTTGAGCCTTGCTTCAATTCTCTTCAATGTATGTGCAAAAACTAAATGATATCTTTTTGGGGTTAAGTGTAATTGCAAAATGCACATCACAACGTATGCATTAAAATAATGTGCTAAAGCAGGGATTTTTTTAAGAAGGCCACTTTCTAACATGATCAATAAAAATGATATACATGAATTTCAGATTTCTTAAAATCTTACCAACTGCAACTGATTCCAAGCCCATCTTCTTGGATCGTTTCCTCTTCTGGTACTTCACCCTTGTCCTCTCTTCCGTGCCCCAGTCCACACCCTGAAACTCTGCCTGGCAACGCCCCCAGCCTTGATCAGACAGGGGCTGTGCTGTCACATGCCTCATCTTGTTCAGCATGCCGGAATTGGTAAGCTCAACAGCTCAATGACTGCATGTATGGGTAGAATTGTGCTCTTTATTGGTGGCTGAAAACAAATTTGACAAATGCCTGTTAGTTAAGTCATATTTATTCTCTAACTTACTTGCAGTCTTTCCCACCCATGTACCGTATTAACTGGCTTCTGAGATCACTTTCATATAGACACTGTGTGATCTAGCTATTTGACCAAAGGACAGGTGGCCAGATCAAGTGTTTCAAAAATCCAAGTCACACCGCTGTGTAAACCTTTTACATGTCAATCCTAACTATCAAGCACAACTGAAGTATAGCATCAAAATGAGTTTCACAAACCTCGCTTTGAGTGAACAGACATTTTTAACATTGCCTGGAAAATAACAACCCTATATGCAACCCTATTTTCAATCCTACTTGAAATCCTGCTTGTGCATGCACACGGATTATTTGGAAGATGCCAGGAGGGGAAAATGTCTGACTGTGACCAAGCGAGACTCTCAACTCCCATTTTATATTTCAAACAAAGCGTTGGGGTCCAAATATCATTATTATGGAATCACAGATTGCTATTGATTCCCCTTTCCAAAGTTTAGGATTCCCATAAAGTAAGATTCAGCAAACATGCTGCAACAATTTCGGAAATGTTCTGCCACAGTCTCCAGACAGATCTGCTTTAACCACAATCTTCATCTAAATTATTTGGAAAAGGAAGAAGTGACATTACGTGTTAGTAACTATGTTACAGAGGATTCTTTTGATTTAATGTACTATAGGCCTTGTTTAGTTTCAAACTTAAAAACAAAAACACCATGCTCAATGTTCAACTCTACTTTTGACTAGAAAATGCAGCAAGGATCAAATCTGCTCAATACTACTTCAGCAGCACCAACAATGTCATGAACGTGTCAGCCATTGAATTTTGACAAAATAGTTCTGGCTCCCACTGTCAGACTAGTACATGCATACATGTACATGTAGGCCCACTGCTTCCCTGCAACAGTTTATTTAGATCTGGCAGTTTATTCAGATGGGAAATTCCATTAAAAAATGTTCACTTCAGTGAAAAAATAATGTTTCAATTTGCACTTAAATATTCCTAAAAAGTAATGTGTAAATTTTCATTTACAAATCATAATGATAACATTTGGTATTTTTTACACTAGTGAAAATACTGTAAAATGTAAAGTAATAATACAGAAACATGGCTGTTTTTGAAGAGTTTATTCTTACCATCTCCAAAGAAGGCCAAAAATGTCCTAGAGGTCTCATTCAACTTTTAAACAGTAGTTCAGTGTATATATCAATGAAAAGTCACAATGGATTTTTATGTTATTCATCAATTTTTGAGCCATTGTGATTTCTTTAACATCAGAAGAATCATGTCTGGTACATTTTTGGCTACACGTTTCCATAGCCAACAATGAACTTTGTATGAAGTTACTGAAATCTCCTTACATGTGTAGCAGCCAGTATTCCTTACCACTTCTAGTTTTCATACAAATGGTGTACTAGGCATGACAATTTGCATAATGGATGTAACACCTTTTATAAGACAAGTGGCAGAAACAACATTGTGGCTCAGTGAGACAGATTGATGATCAGTTTCTACTGCTTGAGGATAGCGAGATATTTCTACATGCTTATAGTAACTCATAAATATAAAATCTGCATGCTATTTAAGAAACAAAAACAACCAGAATTTCCATTTTACCCATGGCCCTTACATGTACATAATCCCACTCCAACCAAGAGGTACCAATGTGTTCTGTTTTGGTATCATGGGTGAGAGTACATGTAAGTGGAAATTTCTCATTAACTGTAGCTACATGTACATGTAGTTGGTGAAGAAGCAAGTTTGCTTTATATATTTTAGGGGGGGAAAATATTGAAAAACAACCCCTCTGAAAGAACAAAAATGTATATGAGGTATTACAGAATACCAGTTACGGTGTGTGTTGATGATCTTTTAACCTTGCTGTGAAAACAATAAAATGTCTGCCATACCTTGTAATAGAAAAAATGATTCTCAACACAATGTCAATCTCATTTCTCTATCACTGAAATGACTGTGTCAAAATGAATAAAATGTCGTGTCCAGCAATAGACCAACCCCCAGAACTGTCATGACTGTGGGGTCCAACGAACGGGGCAGCGCAGACCCCATAGTTCTGATGGTACAATAGACCCCCTGCGCATGACGTCAAACACTGTCAAACAGACATGTTAGATTGCATTCGTTGTCATGATTGTCAAGCGGGTCACTAAATCTATGTCCTTTAGGACATGTTTTGGGCACTCAGTGCAGGTTCTCTGGCCTAGTTTTAGACCATGTCTAGGCCTAGGGCCTATAGCCCCCCCCGTTCTTAATATTTTTTTTATTAATCTGTGAATGTTGATGACTTGTTACTGTAGGCATGGAGGTAGATTCTACCTCCATGCTGTAGGTAAAAACGCATGTTTGACAATTAGGGCGGACCAGTTACCCTTATTAATCATAACACAGAAAACACAGAGGAACTTTGTTTCCTACACAAGAATGACTGTCTCCAACTTGTATGGTCGGCCTACGAGTTCTGTTCTTAAGTTCCAAGTTCCGGACTCACACATCCATGACATCTACACATGGGCGCGGCCATTTTGAATGTGAAGCATCATGGGAAATGCGCCACCAGTGGAATTCCCCGAGGCTAAAGTTGCAACACATAATTTTCCGGAATGTACAGTACATGTAGAATAGAAAACGGAATGCGCAACTAAACACGGTAAGGACTCTAAAACTTTAGGGTGTCCTTTTTTTTCCTTTGTCAAGTTTTCTTTGTGAAGTTTAATCGTTAGATTTTTGGTGACACAGTGCATGCGCAGTTCAATTCTTTCTCGAGATACTTTACGCGCCTACGTCTCTGCTCTTTAAGTTCCTGTAGGCAAAGAAGTCGTGTTAGCCCGTGCGTTACAAATCGTTTACCCAAACGTCGGGAAATAAATGGATAACTCTTTCAATACTAGCTCTAGTGGCTCACTGAGCGGCAGTCACCACAGTGATCACGCCAATGCTTCTCAGATATTAAAAGAGCTCCTTAACGTGGGGAAACCTATGCATCAAGGTGAAGTAACGCTGAATAGAACGTTAGGCCCACATGTGTCGTTTGTTGTATTTCAATACCAAGGCTAGCCCTATTTGTAATCCTGTACATGCTGAATGGGGACCGGAGAGCGTGCATGGTGAAGTAAAGGGCTTTCCCGAGTTCCATTTCTGCCTCATTGGCCTTGGGGTGGGGTTTACTGGACTACTGCTCAGTGGGAATGTGCTCAGATGCTGATCTTATTATTTCATATCATTCATGAATGGAAACATGCATTCTAGCGTCAAGCATAGGCATATGGTTCTAGGGAACAGTGGTCAGGAGGTGTTCCTGTTGTGTTCTCCATGCGCTCCACCATGATGATTTCTGTAGTGTCTTTGGATGAAGGCCCTATCATGCCTGTAGTGTTAACTTAAGTGTGATGTTTACTACGGTGCTGAATGCCAAAGCAGTATTATTTCTATTATTAGGTTTTGTGCTGTTTTTCTTTTGGGACATAATCTTGGGGAACATTCTACATTTAAGTATCGCATCAACGAGTAATTGTCAAGTCTGAAAACAAGGAAGCCTTGCGTAGTAATAATGCCACCTTCCCCATTACACAGCCTAGTGTATTGTGTGCTGTACATGTACTGCACTGCTTTTGCTTTTGTTCAGTTCTGGAGATTTACATACATACACGTACATGTATGTTTGAAAATGTGTGCAGATAATGTCCCAGATTTACTGAATCATAATTAATATGGTATGAGGACAAATGCCTCGCTTCAGATATTAACAAGGATGCTGTGTAAGTTTACTTACAGAGAATACTGTATGTTTGTGCGATGGCTCTAACATTTATGACTAATAAAGAAACCAAACTTGTTTGCTCAGCAGTCATGAACAGGCTTCCGACAAGGAACACACGCTTTCCCGGATATCAGTGTTGCCAGAAATGGAACGTTCCGTTTGAGAAAATTCAGCGCAAAGATTGTTCCAAAAGGAACATTCCAAGTGATCAAAAATCTGTATTTTGGGGGGGGCAATTAACTTGTCAAACTTTTTTCCCACGTAGGCTGGCGAGAACATGGACATGTACACCATGTACATGTACACATTGCAGTTAGTACAGTGCCCCCCAAGGTTTAATGTAGGGTGTGAGTCTAGGTAGTGCACATGTACATGTACATTAGGCTAAGACAATGAAAGGGTTAGATATAAACAGCATGTAAATTTAACAAATAAAAAGGATGCTCATGGTAAACTCTTTAATCTACTCTCAAAAAGACAATCCTTTCATTTTCTAATAACTAAGATTACCAAAATGGCTTAGTGTTTACATTTAAAGATTTCTCAAATGGGTACATGTGCAATGTACATGTAGCGATAGAAGGTGTTGGACTATTTTCTCGATTGTGTCTTACATGTTTGCTTGACATTTTACTCAAGACTTGTTTCACTCTCAGTATTTGCACTGGAGAAAGAGTTTGGTAGGATCAGGCTCTAACCACATTATTAACCCTAACGCTCCTCAGTCCTCCAGCAGGTGAAGGATTTAGGAGGGTTAGGGTTAAAGTTCAAATTTTTCTGGCAGAATTGTGTGGTTAGAACATTCTGTGTGTGTGCGGTCCTAGAATATTGAACAATTTTTTCATCAGTGGTAAAATGTCACGCACCTTACATGTACCTTGATGTTTTTTGGATTTGGTCATTTGTACAGCTTACAGTTCAACCAGCAGCATGGACGGGAATGCTGAAAAGTAAGTACAAATTGATAAAAAATGGTAATATTTAGAATAAACTTGCTGCAAAATGCAGTGGAATCTGATGGTGCTTATTGTGTGCTGTACCAGGGTATGGTGTATGGGTACATGTACATGCCATATATAGTTCTGCATGTACAGTAACCAGAACCAGCATTCAGTCGATACACAGCAAAATACAATACATACAGTGTACTGTACACTGTGTGTACTGTAAGTTGCAGTCAGCATTGTCTCTCATATGTACATGGAGGCCTACATGTAATTGTTTGATTTTGTTGTCTTTAGAATAGTGCCAAAGAAAGAAAAAACAAACTGATTGGAAAGGAAATCATTTACAGAGACGCTGTGTAGTGTGCATTGTAGTTTTACTGTATTTTTTTCTCTTTTATCTCAGTAATCCAGATCCACAGGATGCAATATCCAAGGTATGCAACTTGTTCAGCCTTAAAGTGATATCGCAGTTGATTATTCATTCTTTTTTCTGTACCCTGCAGAATAGTGGCAGTATTATGATACGAGGCCCATGTGTGCTAGCCCAATGATGCATGCACTTCATTGTTTTTGTAAATTTGTTGATAGTCCAGTGATAGCTAATCCTATAAACCCTATTATCTTGTGTGTGAAATCGGAGATAATTCTGAATTACACTGTACATGTACTGAAGGAAATTTCTTTGCAATCCTGGATTGCCAATTTCAGTCTGAATTGATACATGTACATGTAGTGTTGATAAAAGATTTGATCCGTTGAAGTATTGCTTTTTAGTGCTCATTTTTGATTGGACAGTGATATCATGCCGAAACCGTCAGAGAAGGAAGAAAGTGATCAGATTACTCCCTTTCTTGTCCAGAATGGATCCCCTCTTTCCTTTTTTTTAAGGCGAACCATGCCTGTGCTTGTTTCTTCTCGCTCTGTGTCCATGACAACTTCAGTCTCTTACTTTGGGTTTCTTTTGCCGGGAAGCTGTCACAAAATTTCAAATCCAACGCCATTTAGTAAACACGCGCAATGTTCTTCTGTTTCTGAAACAGCACAGCTTGGCATTACAGTGTTAAGTGTGCTCCATATGAATCACTGAATCTGAAATTAAAGCGCTACAAAATCGTGCATTACATTTGTGTGCATGGAATATGCTAATCAGTGGTTCCTTCATGTACAGCATGTATTTCTAACAACCTTGTATTGCATTTTATTCCGTTATCCAGGATTTTATCCAGGCAGGAGGTGACTCTGCAGCTCCCTTGAATTTAAGAGACACTGTCCGGCAAACCATGTAAGTACTGAAGCAGTGGGGACCGCCCCCTTCATCATCTTATTCTCTCCTCTTTCCCATCTCTTATCAAATGTTAACATCATCCTGCTAAATCCCTTCCCCGCCCCCTAAATACGTACAGTGTACACATGTGTAGGTTCATAAGCACTCTCTCAAGTATTATAAATATCCTTAATCTTAAACCGTCTTCATTCTTCCAATAGCTTACCTGTACATATGCGCACCATGCCTTCACCAAGGGAAACCTTTGCTATTCAAATCTAGTGACAGAGACTATGTAAACAGAATACCAAGAATGGAGTTCTGCAGCCTTGAAGGGTCCATCCAATGCATTTATTTCTACAATTCTTGAAGATGCGTAATAATGTGTCTCAGCCTTACTTCAGTTTTGTTTTGCTATTTTCTAGGGTATTGTGGTCCCCTTTTGGTTTTATTCCGATGAGTGTTTCCATATTCGGGAGCTAACCTATGATCTCATCCCAGAAGGAACACCTCAGTGTTACGCTTTGTGAATGAAAAATTGGAATTTTGTATACATAGGTGTATCTGTATTTTGCTGGCCTAAATTATCTATGGTGACTGATTATTGTGTAAATTTGGCAATCCAGTAATGTGCAGTGCTTTCTCGGAAATGTTTTCAATTTTGGTTTCATAATTTTAAAACAAAAAGGCATAAAGAAAGACAGCAACAGGGCCCTCAGTTGTCCAATGTGTTGGAAAAAAGTGTGGACAGTTTTTAAGTGTTTAAAAAAGTGCACTTTTCAATACACGCATTCCAAAAGGGATTTAAAATATTCCTGATACAAGGAAGAAGAGTGTAAATATCTGCAAAATGCATGTGTGAGAAAATTTCATAAGCTTTTTGCAAATTAACTTTGACCTAAATCTGGTTGTTTAAATTCATGTGAACAAAACAACTTGAATTCTCCTTACTAAAACCACTGTTGCTATACGTTGTGAATCGGGGCAAGCTTTTGCTTGGTTACATAAGAGATGCCTTGCAACAAGACACTGTTCTCAATGGATAAGAAGGGCACAAAGCATCAGTCTATTCCAGAGATGGTGGTGGCTACGCTCAAGCTTGCCCTGAATCATGAGGTATAGCAACAGTGTCTTTAGTCTGGGGAATTCAAATCGTAATGTTTATGTGCAGTCAGATAACTCAGTGCACCAGATTTTATTCAAATTTATCTTGCAAATGGCTTATTGCTACCCCAGTAGAATCCTTTAACCTTAACCCTTAAATTAAAGAACCGTGGGGGGGACTGATATTTTTTCTGACATTGCCGCAGTGCACTGCTTTTCCGGAGTTGAGTCTTTGGGACTTTTTAGAGTAACACTTTCTGAAGTCAGTTTGACACCAATTTGGGGAAAATCAAACGTACCATTGAGTGAGGCACAGCCGATTCTTGGAGGTGGTCGAACCTCCCCCCCTTCCACATGGGAGATGGCCAAAATAACCTGGTGCTTTTAGGGTTAACCCTCAAATACGTTAAAAGTTTTTACCCACTTTAAAATGTCAACAAAGATTTGCTTTATTGCTTCAGTATATTTAACCTTAACACCTTGGGTATGTCAAAAACATATGGAAGTATGTAGTTCTTAGCCAGTTAGTTCTTCATTTCCAGTGAGCTGGTTGGAAATGACCAGAGTGGGTCGGTGCCAGTGTATGGCCGTGAGGTCAGTGTCATTCCCAGCGAAGCCTCCAAGAGGGACAGCCGAGCACCAGGGAGTAGCAAAGTGAGTTGGGCAATGGTTATTCAACCTCTCTAAACCCTCCCAGATCCTACAGAAGCCCAACCAGAAGGTCCGTAGAGCCCGGCCACCAATACTGTACATGGGATGCAATGCAGTGTAGGAGATCTTGCAGACTTTTGTTTGAAAGATTGTCCTTGCGCAGGCATCAAGGGTAACTTGGTATAGCCAGAAGTGGTATTCACATGTCAGTCCACCCTCTCAGTGTCTCCAGTCAGATGTACTGGCATGCAGAGCTTGTACAGACAACCACAGATATTACAATCATAAAGGAGCGTTTCATAATTGTTGAAGGCGGTATTTGCTGCGGTACCGTTTTTTTTAGCGGCACCGCACTAGTTACCCGAAAGGGCTTAATGCTGGTACTGCAAAAATACAGCAGTACCGCAGTAATTACCGCCTTCTGTAATTATGAAACGTTCCCAAACTGTGCTGACTATTACATGTTTCTCAATTACTACCATACACTTCACAGCCACTGTAAATACAACCATACCATTTGCTATACTCATAAGAACAACAACTGGACTCCAAGAGTGCCATTGTGATTACAACTATAATAATCAAAATCTCTTCATTATCTGTGATCACGGTTTCGGAATTAGTAAGCGAAACAAAAAAGTTTTTCTACACCTGGTTTGTTTACTTTTAAAGGAGCAAAATTCTTTTCACAGGTTAAAATCACACCAGTGGTGAAATATGACTGGGAACACAAATACTACGTGGGCAACCTTGTGGCAGTCAACCAAATCTATCTGGTGTACGTTCTGAAAAGTAAGTCAGAAAACTTTTTCAAATCTGTCAGAAAAGATTACTATTAATCTGATAGGAGAATTACAGAATGAACATGAATCAGTATTTCCATCACTCATGAGTGTCACAAACATAAAAGGGGGTTATTACCCAGACATGAACTGGATTCAGACCGATCACACAGTATGAGGAAATACAGAATTTACCAGTAAATCCCCAAAACCTGGAAATCAGAAAAGTTTCAACACATTAGTGATAGCTTAAGGAAGCAGAATTCTTCTCCAATGCAAAGAAATTCTGACATCACATCCTAAAACCCCTCTTCCAGATATTGGCTTTGCCACATTAATCAGGCAAATAACTTTTGTCAGCTATTTTCTTTTCAGTTCAGAGTGGGTATGGATTGCGCATACTGGACAGGCGCACCTCTGTGAGGGCGCTGTTGAAAGGCTTTGAGGACATCATCACAGATGTCGCCTTTGCCCACCACCAGTCCAATGTTCTGGGCTGTATCGACAGGCTGGGGAACATGACTGTCTGGCAAATTCTCGATGTGGACGGCAAAATCGCGTATCCTTATAAGTCATACCAACTTTCCATGCGAAGTTCTATATGTCACAGAGTTTACGTGAACCCTTTGAACCCATTCGTACATTAAACAGCCATTTTTTAGTTAAATGTTATCTAATGCTGCTTGAGCAGTGGCTGGTACCAAAATTCATGGATAAATTGATGTGTTTATGCCGAGCCATGTAGTTACATGTTTAACCCCTTCGCGCCGGTAATTCTTTTGACCGTGACTGCTGGGCTGTGGTATGCCCTGAATGGAGGGCTTTGTCCATCGGCAGGCCCATTGAACCAGCAGCTGCATGGTGAATAGACTGTATGTGTGGTATGCACTAATCCTCATGCAAAGCCACGCCTGTCAACGGTTCCGGTGCAAAGGGGTTAATGTGGATAGGTCAGATTTAGAGTATTTTATTACCTTAAGCAGCACAACCATAGTGTGTTTGTATTGCATAATTTATTATGGGAGAGTAAAGATCCTCCAGCCTCACCCTATGTTTTGAAATCACTGCTTCGATGCTTTCTTTGTCATGGTAGGCAACACTTTAGTGTACAGTACTTGTCTGTAACGATGACTTAGCGGTCATAGATTCTGAACTGATGTGAGTTTCATTTGTCGTTCTGGCTGTCATGCAAGGTGCAATTAGTTGCCTTCCTAAAAGCTCTGAGTGACACGGTCTTGTCTGTTAAGAGATGGCCTTTTTTTATTGACTGCAAAGACTTTTGGGTGACTCGTTTACGACGCTGAAAGAATTCCTTAACCGAACCTTGCAGGCCCAATTCAAAGCTAAAGGTGATGCGACCGCCTGGCACACACCCCACTGACTACCACCGGCTAGTCTGGTGCCCCTACCTGCCTGACGACCCCACCGCTAGTGACAGCAGCTCCATCAGCGACGAGAACAGCCGTCTACTGGCTGTCACCCACGAAGAGAGGGTGAGAGAAAAAAAGTGGAAGGGGAGGGGCATGGGAAATGTTATTTTCTTTCATTGGTCATAAAATGCAGATCACTGGGAAAGGCTCTTTACCACACTTGGATCTGACTAGCAGGGTATGCAAATTTGCCTGTATAATGCAGACTTATCCTGTCATCCACCAAAACATTCCAGCACAAGCAATGTTCAATGAAACCAGCTCTTGTAGGTCTCAAAATTGGCAGGCCGTGCCGTTGATGACTGTCGATGTAGTTAAGGTCCTGCCGATCGGTGCATTATATATGCCACAATTGCATTGTGCAGGGATAATGAAATTCTGCATGTTGTGCACAGATAACTTTGCTCCATGGATTTTCTTTCTCCTCATGGAGAATCAGAAACTCAACACATCTTGCTCTTTGTTCTCAGGCTGAGTTTTGGGATTTGGATGTTGTGATAGAACTGTTTGGCAACGTTGTGAATGCAGACAGCGTAACGGATGGTGTCATTCGAATTTGCAGTGGACACACAAAGGTAGGGATTAATTCGGTGACTTGGAATGGAAGCCATTAGTTGGCATTAATGTGGCACTGTGTGTGAGCAGGTGGTGTGCACGTGTTGGTTGTCTCATCAATCAGTAGGATTTCATGACTTGCTAAGTGCACATGTGTCAGATTGAAGAATGCGCCCCCACAAGTGTGGTATGCTGTCACATCTAGATTTAAAATGACATTTTTTTAAGCTGCAGTATGTAGGGAACATGCTGTAATCCACCTAGAACAGAAGCGGTCACTGACAAGAGCCATGTTGCTGGGGAGTGCTCATTTTGATGGTAGTGATGGGACCATGACGCGTACATTTCGTAGTCATTTGTGAACTAGCAAGTGTTGCCTGGAAAAGTATGCCCTCTTTTTGGTCCGGCTTGGGGCTCATTGGTGGGTCATAACTACGCTTTAGACAAACAGCTTCACATTTCTAAAAGCACTGACATATGGTGAATGCCGTATGTGGTACCTACAGCCCATCACCGATCTGTCTGTAGCCCCTGACGGGCAGGTCCTTGCCACGGCCAGTGAGGATGGCACGGTGAAGTTCTGGCAGATGGACATGGCTGCCCCGGACCAGGCTCCTGCACGTCTGCACCGATTCTCCCCCCACGATGGCCGGCCACTGTCCTCATTGATCTTCTGTGACAACCACAAGTACCAGGACCCAGAGTGAGTCATGGAAGCCTTTCATTTCACGGACCTCGTCCATGGGGACGCCATGGGGACGCCATTTTAGATCATGGCCCCTATATCTGTTTTAAATACTATTGAATGGATTTGTGCCAGGCTATTTCATGGAGTGCATACTAAGCTGCTCTATCTTTTTCTTTTTAAATGTGGCTTAAAATATTCAAAGGCATGCTTAATTGCAATTTTCACAGTGTGCATCAGAATGGACAACTATCAGTTTGTAACGAAATTTCTCTTGAGCACTCTCATTTTAACTGTTGAGCATGCTAGAACCACCTGCGTCATCATTTTTGTAAATCCTACCACCACTCATGTCTTGCTTGTGGTCGACACTCTCCCAGCATTCACAGTTTCTGTCATCTTGTGCATTTATTTTCAGGTCAAGATTCACTTTACACTAACTTCAATACAAACAGGCAAAAAAAAAATTCCAAAATGGTAGACTAGCTAGTCCGAACATCAGTTGTTCAAGTGAAATTGGTCAAGCTATAACTACAGTAACTACAGCTGGCAATCACATACCTTGTTTATCATTATGCATAGATAATGTAGCTTGCTATCAATTAACCTGTGCACACTTGTTGCACAGTTTTCTTTGAAAGTGACAGGCGATCAGGTGCTTGTTTTCATGAGTCTTCCATTGGAAAAAATCTACCTCAAAGAAACATCTCTGGCTTTGCTTCAATTTTGTTATATTCCCTACCGCACAGCCTCCCCTTCTGGAGGTTCCTGATCACGGGGGCCTGCGCCAATCGTGAGCTGATGATGTGGTGCACCGTCACCTGGACCTGCCTGCAGAAGATCAGCTTCACCCGGCCCGGCCTCCTCCCCGAACCCTTCCTGAAGATCAAGCTGGACCTGTCGGCCAGCTTCCTGATCGCGACAGACATCACTAGAAAGGTCAGAGTTTCAAGGCCATGTTGGGGGCAGTTTGCTCATCAATTCTATCCAATCTCCTGGAGAGGAATCGCCTGGTCATGGTTATGTAGCGTGTTGTTGATGTTACTTGCAGAACTTGGATAAGTATTTGTAATCTAAGGGCAGGTTGGAATTTGTTTGGAAGATCTCAAAGGCGGACTCATATTATTGTCATGTAGCTTTTTTAAACTGATGCTCTGGGCCAGATGTCTTGTGCCAAGTTTTCAAATTCTTTCATATCATAAAGTGACAGCTACATGTAAGCTTTGTCTAAGTCAACTGCGTATTCATGCCCCCAATCTTGTAACAGAGCATGTTCAAAACTTGCCCTCTCACTTGAATTAGCTTGGAAGTGTAAAATATGAGGAAAACTGGATGACAGTGATGAATTTAAACACTTGTCTTCTTTCAACAACTTTGTAAAGGACACTACCATGCATGTTTGAAATGAGGATTTCATTTTCCAAGGAAAACACAACCAACAGAATTGAAAATCTCCAAATTTAGGTGCAATCCTCAGGCTAGATTCCAAGATATTTTGCACGCGTTTTAAAACTCTTCTTTTTTCGGTGACACCCACCAGCTGCTTATCTCTACTCCTCCCAACAGGTCCTGTATGTCCTTCAGGTACACCAGGACCACAGTGAAGGCCACGCCCACATGAGTTCCATCACCGAGTTTCTGCTGACCCAGCCCACCCTCAGCTTCGCCATCGTGGACGCGGGCAAATGCCGCCTGAAGCCACTCCTTGAGGAGGGGGAAGAGGGGGAGGAGCTCAACTCAGGTGGGTGTGGTGTTCTGGTCGACAGAGAGAGAGATACATTACCCGACTGAGAAGGGTTGGACCATTCCCAATTGGGGACTGGCTCTGGATGTTTCATCGGACCTTAACTCACTGGAAGCCATTTTAGTCAGTGCAATCTGAGGCTTCACAATGCCCCCAAATATACTCGCTCCCTGCGGAAGTTGCATTTCAAACAACTTGCACCAACAAAATTGAACTTGTGCTATTTTGTCCCCGCTGTTCAAGTCCATGTTTGTCCACGTTCTGAATACGAATTCAACCCCCCGACATCAGACAAAGGGGCTGCGGATTCAGTTTGGGATGCTGGTGGCTTAATTCTATGGAAACAAAGCGGAATTGTGTGCTTGGGTGGAGAACGTTTTGTGATAATTGACAACGTAAAACCAAAAACAAATCATCTAAAAAGCAAAATGCGTAAAATGATATCAGCAATGTGTAGACATTGTGTAAGAAATGCTGCTCCGTGCAATGCACACTCAATTTGAACGGTAGACAGACTGTACACTTACTTTTGTATCAATTTCGCAATTAAAAGCAAGCTTGACTCGAGGCAGCTTGCACTGTAGTGGTGAATTTGAGCCCTGAATCCATTCAATGGGGTGATACCAGACTAGTTTGGATTCCAAGCCTCTTTTTTTTCTTTAAACGTGACTTGAAACATTTGGATACAATTCATCACAAATCTTGAATTATTTGCCCCCATAAACTGGCATTAATATGTGATGAATTGTTTATTGCTCAGGTTCCAAAAATGACAAGTTTTACCTCACTTGTAATTCAGTATGGCCGTCTCATGAAGAAATACTTTTTGAACAGACCTGTCTCAGTGTATTTTGAGGATGTGCACAATTTTCAGTGCTCAAAAATGCCGATTGCAATTTTGCATAAGCAGCCAGAGTGTGCATAGTGTTCATTTGTGGTTGGCAACATCTTTGGCACCAAAATGCATGAAAGAGAGAGTTACTTCCTCTGTTGTATTTAGTAGTGTTTCTTAACGTTCCATGCCCACCATTCAGGTGAGATGCTGGAGATGTTGCAGGGGGACATGGAACCCAGTCATTTTCCAAACAGCGGTGTGCTCGTCAAGATGTTCTGCATCAATTCAACGTATGTTATCCTTTCTAATAACACTTACCTGCCCATACACATGGTAACCTTCAGTCTGTTATGGCCGGAACCAGGAGCTCTCTAGATATTGGCAAGTAGAGATCTCAATTCAAAGGGACCGTCATACGACACATGAACCAGTAACCATAGTGCCGCTTTTTTTTTTCATCAGTAACACACATCCCTGCCTATGAACATGGCAACATTCAGCATTCATGTACTTCAAACGATACCAAAACTGTTCCATGTCTTGTACCCGTAATTGGTAAACTGATCGATCAAATCTTTGACTCTGCTCTATAAAAGATGACATTCATATCTTTTGGCAAGTTTGGCTGTCGAAGGTTCATCTGTGAGAGTCTTGAAAGTATTTGCATTGTACAGGTTTCATGCATCAACCCTTTTTCCCAAGGCTGCCTAAAATCGCAGGATGAAGCCGTCTTAGAGTTAATGATCATAAAATGTCAATCGGAACATGCATGGACTGCTGTCAACAAGGAATGCGTTGCATACATTTGTGACTGAACTTGGGGTTTTGCCAAAGAGAATGCCACCTTTAACCCTAACACTCCTCAGTCCTCCAACAGGTGAAGGATTGAGGAGTGTTAGGGTTAATACTTGCTTCCCACTTTGCACACAAACTCCTTGATGGTTCCAGTTTCTGGTGGAATTTGTTGTTTCCCTTCCCCCTCCCCCCCACAGATCGGTGCAAGATCTACAGGTTCGCTTTCAGCCCAACTCTTCCGTGGAACATGGCAACATGGCCGGCTCAGTCAGTTCAGCCTCGCAGGATGACTATGGTTGGTTCCGAATATGATGCTTACCTTGGAAAGCAGCTTTTCAGAAAACCTTTTTTAATGTCATTGGGATAGTTACGACACTTCAGACTGGTTGCTGTCTTCCAAAAGTGTACCAGGGGAAACAGGAACCAGACCAGTCTGTAACAAATGGAACTTGAACTCTACATGTATGTTAATGAAAATCGTCTAGGGATATGAATCTACCAAAAAAGGGGAAAAATATCTCAGGAAAGTAACTGTAGGATTTGATTTTCAAAAATGGGGAAAAAAATGGAAAATAAGTTGAGAACAGAGCTCAAATCTAGGTTCGCATGCTTAATGAGCAGCGTGAAAACATGTACTTATCAAATTAGCTGCCCCAGGATCTGAACTGCCCAAAGACGTCAGTGGAAACCTTGTATTGATTAGCAGAGATTCTTGAACAATGCTGAAACTACAGAGTTTGGAAGTCCCATTACAACTTCCATTACTGTCGCCACAACATTGATTGAAGTTCTCTAATTCATTCTGACCTTACGTGAAAGACACGCCATCCATGTTGACCTGTTACCATCATCATTGTTGTTTTTGTCTGGCACTGTAAAATTAAAGTACTTGTCGTCAACAATTTGTTAAAACTTCGAAATGCTGAAGTTGCAAGGACTAAGATTTTTCAAACCCCAAAAAGTGATACCAATGCCCCTTTTGACATTGTATTTTAAAAGCACACTTGCATGAGGTTCTAAGATTAATTCTTGAGCAGAGAGATTAATTCTTGAGCAGTGAGACTGAATTGTGAGTTTATATATATACAGCCCTGCAGGATGGTCTGTCAGACATGAGCATGAACGACACCGACCGCTCAGCTGGGACAGATGTGGATAGGGTCTCGGCTGTCCGCCAGGCCAGCTCACTGACCCCCGGCGGGTCCTTGACCAGCTCCTTCACGTCCGAGTCCACCAATCCATCAACCTCGCCAGGCCAGCCCTACCTAATGACACCTGAAGCCATTAAATCTAGCAGTGCCAAGACCTTGGCCGAACACCTGCGGGAGAGCAACTCTAGTGCCAGCAGCTTCACCCAGGTCTCGGCCCTGAATGCCTCGGCCGACGACCTCCTGACAGGCTCCCACCACTCTGGGGAGAACAGCACTCCGACCCCCAGGACCCTCACCCCAGTCTCTAGCCTCCCGGCCACACCTAAGTCGCCTCAGAGGCCCGACCGCTCAGCCACTCCACCCCAAGTAGATGCTGCTCTTGCCCGGGAGAAGGATGAAGACGGTTCAGCGGAGGACGACGAAGGACCCAAATCCCCTCCCCCGACCCCAACTGAACTGGCTTCCCCCGAGCTGATTGCTCGGTCCGCGGCCAGCACGGATGACTTGGTGGAACTCCTGGAGAATGCACGGATGAAGGAGAAGCGGATCTCGGACTCAAGTGCGGAGGTGGCGCATATCCTCCAAGGGCATCTAGGGCAAGACGGAGATCAGGAGGCAGAAGTGGAAGACGACCAGGGGAGAGAAGACGAAGAAGATGAGAAAGAAGACGATGATGTGGAGTCCAAGGCTATCCCCGTCACTGTGGATTCCATCGCATTTGCAGATGCAGTGAAACAGTTGGTTGACCCAGTGCAGGTGACTCAACCTCCCAGCAGCCTGATTGAGATGCATGGAGAGGATGCCAGTGGAGTGACCCAAGGGAGGGAGGTGATTGTCATCAGCCCCAAGCAAGAAAAGCTGGGGTGAGTCTCCCATAAGATTGGATTGTTCCTTTCATACCTCAACCATTTTTTACTGAGTCTGGTTAACTTTATTTCCTAGTTTCTTCCCCAAACTCCTCCAAACGTACATGTAACTCTTGAAGTGAACATATCCAGCTGTAGAAAGGAAGGTGATTTTGCACTGCTGTCGTCTTGCATCTACATGTAACCCTGTGATTTGTGCGACTGATTTGCCCGTTTTCTGAAGGAATTGTCCAGATTTTAGGAATTTTTGTTTCCAGAAAGTTCTGGATTTTTGTTGTAGAATTAATCATTCAGGATTTGCTACTTATTTGCTCTGTGTACACAAAGCCAAGTGAAATTTCGCGTAATTCTAGAACTGCTGCCTTCTTGTTTGCTGTTTTAAAACCTTGAGAATTGAGTATTTTATTACTGTCGTTTTGACACACCCCCCCTTTTGTTTGTTTTGTGGATTTTGTTTTCATTCCCTGTTGCCACCCCTGACTGCGACGTTGAGATCCTTTCATGTAATTTGTTCCAATGCCTTGCTGCAGAGTCACAGCCTCCGAGGAGGCCCCAGGTGGTGAGGGAATACCCACCCCGACCCAGGGGGAAGAGGGGGAGACAGCTGAGACCCCACAGTCAGGGGACGAGAGCAGGGAGCAGCAAGTTGGAGGAGCCATGGCCCCAGTGCCTCAGCAGCTCCTGGAGGTTCAAGAGCAGGAGTCGCGCAGTGAGCACAGGTGAAAGCTGCTGTGGTGTGCATGCATGGGTAGAACAGGGACTTGTCACCATTTCAGCCACATGTATTGTGTATGCTAGTACCCACAAAGGAGATCTTACCCCAGAATTCAAAGAAAAACAGGATAAAATTGTTTCAACATGTTGTGGAATTTGCAGTTCTGTCTTACCCAAAACGCTTGTAGATATTAACCTGTAGGCATAAACATGACATCTGCATTAATAGCATTCCGTGGAACTAAGTTAAAAAATCTCTCCACAAGAACCTTTTTAAATTTTGTCGTTGTACTTGTCTGTTAAGTCGACAGCAAATATCTGAGCCAATGACTTGATAGGGGTTCCTTACATTAACAGTCAGGTGCTCCAGAACTTGATCGCAGTGCACAACCCTATTAAGCCTTCGCGTCTAATCTTGTGCATGTACATGGACCGTAACTCCAGAGGCATTTTTGCAAAGAACCTCCCCAAATCTTCCAAAATCTTCCACTCTCCCATAAAACCCCTGGGACAGGCCACACAACAGGTCATGCTGGCAGGGCTAAACCTCACTTGAGTCTTCCCACAAAACCTCCTTGTGAAATTCTGAGGATATAGGGAAGGTTTAATAGGGCTAAGCACTGGCCTTTCGATGTTAATGCAGATCTTTTTTGGGGGCTTAGACCAGTGAAAGGAATATCAGTTGTCATTTGGAGGGAAAAAAAACACAGAGAATTGTAGCCATGGAGAAACTCTCTATTACACAACAGGTGGAATTTGAACCACCCAAGATGAAAGTAAAGGAAGCATCAACTTACCAACCTAAGCCAAGTTCAGTCAGCGACCATTTGTAAACCATTTGCCAATTTTGACCGGTAACCTTATACCAGGCAAGATATGGGACGGAGGGGTACCCCCCTTACCTGACCAATCCCTACACACACTCTAGACTATTGTTACCTAACACATCCCCCTAGAAGTCTGTAAAAGTTCCTGAGATTCCGATCAATCAATGACCAACACAAAGGCTGGGGGGGGCTTCTCTCCGTCCCATATCTTGCTTCAAATGGGTAACCTTGTGCGTGAAATTTAACCAGGTACAAGGCAAAAATTGACCAATGATTGACAACTGATCTTTGATCAAACATGGCCTAAGCTGTTCTTGCAGTAGCAGTGAATGAAAAAAATGTAAAGTCCAAGTGGAAGTTCGTGGAAAGCCCATGGTGGTCGTAATTGGGCATGTGTTCTGTTATACGTCATGGGTGTTTTTTAGTGGTTGCGGTTTTTATTTTTATCAGGGTATTCTTGATAGGGCAATGTGTATTTTATTGGGCATGATGTTCTTAACTGGGCGTTGTCTTGTCACATCTTATGTCTCTTCCATTGGGCTAGCTCTGATGTGGAACCGGCGGACTCCACTTCTCCCCCTGGGTCCAAGAGTAAAGCCAAGAAGCAGAGGCGGGACAAGTATAGCCGGTCCTCCCCACGACCCAGGAAGTCCCTGCCAACTGAGGCGGATGCCAGGCTGGACATGCCAGAGGTAGGTTATTTCTGCCTCTATTATCAACACTCACAATCTTGGAATGACGCACGTTCGTACTTGAAACCAGGGACTGCATCCACGTAACATGCTATTAATTGCCTAGGAAGCCGCTACCTTAGCAATGAAACTGTCTTGGTCACAACTCAATTTAGACATTTTCTCATTTCTTTAAACGTTGATAAAAGTACATGTAAGTAAGGAGAACCAACCAATATCTAGAGCACCAAATTGAAGTTTAAAAAATGAAAATTTACATTTATGTATTCTCAGTGAAAGAAACAGACTAACTTCACTCCAAGATTGGCACAGTTCATTGACAATTTGTAGTTTCAACAAAAATAGTACGCACTTACAACTAAACAAAAGAGGTGGTATAACGAGAAGGATAGATCATTTCACCGATTGAGCGAGAAAAGTGGAGCACCAAAAATACAGTCTCTGGTTACCCTTAACCTGAACAGTCCAAACTTCAACAGTAGAAGGAGTCACGACTGTTGGGCCTAATGCGAAATTATCTGATGTCAGACCCAGTAGGAAACACTGGTTTCCTGGTTTTATTATAGGCTGTGGAGCATAGCACAGTGAGAACGTGACGCAGACCTTTGTGTCACGAGGCACAGGTGCAAACCTTTACAGTACAGAAAATTATGGTGGAACACGCTGTGATCCTCTGTCATTTTGGTAAAGAGTACTCTAATGCATAGAGCTGGTGCCCACCACCTGCACAGATCATAAGGTGCAGAACAGAGCACTAATGGTATCATTTACATGCAAAACTTGAATATAGATCACTAACGTAGACTACTGCCACCGAATGAAGTGACTAAGCACAAAGCTACAGACCTCTGTTGCATTGAACTCTTGCTTGGAACACAGAGGTGTTCCACATCTTGGCTTTGTCCCTGTCCTTCTTTTAGCTCTCATTCTTGACTTCCAGTTCCATGAAAAATTTCAGTTTTTCTACTGCAGCATCAGACTATGCTCTACCAACCTAAAGCTTGATATACATGTATGCTACCGGCCCCCAGAAATTCCAGTTATTGATGCCAGCGCTGAAGGCCTGTTCATACTTGGTGGAAAACTAACACAAATGGAATTTTGTAGTTTAGGAGCAACCCTTTGCTGTGTGAATTCACAAACGTTGCACACATTGTAACTCAAGCAAATCTCTCTGCAGACTCTTGATATAAAAATTGGCTTCACCTTCACATAAGCCTGAAGTATGAAAGAGCTTTCAATGTACAACTGGAGCACGTATTGCCAGAACTGCATGACGCAACACTATCAACATTGCCTCCCCTCTAATTTGGTAAACCCCTCCCCCCCACAGATTAATAACACGCTGCAGCAGGTGCTAAACCTGCTGCAGTCGCAGCAGCAGGAGCTGAAGCAGATGAAGCAGGACATTGCCAAGTCGCAGCCGGCCAACAGCATCATTCAGTCCATGCGGTCGCGCATCGACAAGCTGGACAAGAGCCTGTGTACCAAGCTGGAGACCAGCATGGCCAAACAGTCGGAGCAGGAGCGTATCCTTTGAGTGGTAATGCAGTGGTCAGTCTAGCTGCCAGTTAAGGTCTGTCCTCCAAAATACAAAAGATGGAAAGCTCAATAACTTTGACAGGATTGAACTGCGCACACTTGGAATTCACTCCTCGAAGCAAACTTGATCGAAATCAATACAGTATTTAAGGATTTAACTTAGATTTCTCGCCTGAATTTCATTTTGTTCAATGGTGTCCCTTTACATTCTAAAATAAAGATGTACATGGTCAAGTAACGCTCTGCCTCTGAACAGTAGAAAAGTCCAAAGTTGTTTCCTTAGCAACCTGTGACACTGCAGGTCAGAGATTAAACACTGCCATGCAGGAGAGGCAGTCATTGGACAAGCAGAAGCAGGAGCGTCTGCTGGAGTGCGTCTCTCAGAATCTCAACAAATCAGTCAACAGTCGTCTGGATAAGACGGTGCGCACTGAGATTGAGAACAAGGTGGTGCCAGGTATGGTGGTGGTCACATTTTGGTTGCTTTTCATCCACCCATTGGTGCAAGCGGATCAGGAATTGCCAAGAAATTCCAATGACTGTTTTTTCCTGGAGCACAACTTTTTAAATGAAACTTAATACAGTCGAACCGCATTAATAAGAGATCCTTCGGACCTTGTTATAACAGGAACCTTGTATTATCAGGAATAAAAAGCAACAAAAAACATAGGATTGAGATCTAAAAAGTTCCTTGTTATGACCAGACCTTGTATGAACAGTGCTCTTATTAACGAGGTTCAACTGTAGTGTGTTTCATAAGAGGTACATGCAAATAAGGGGTCAGCATACCGCAATTTTGAATTTGCTTCAGTGTGAGAGGTTGGTTTGTCAGCTTTTTATACCATAATTTCATTGCCTCTGCTATCTATAACGGAACATCTTAGAATCACAGTGCTGTGTTTTTACATTCCAGTGTGCTTCAGGCCACTGCTTGCATTACCCAAGTACCTACAATGTTCTTTTAGGATTTGCCCCATCTCTAAAACTGTAACTTCTTCCCATTGTCTTCTGCAAGCTTTTTCAGGCTTGCAAGCTATAGCGCGCGTAGGGGATTTTTGAGGAATCCTGTCTTTCGTTACCAGAAATGTGTAATAATAATTACACTGATTTTTGTCCACAGAAATAGGAAAGCTGATTGCACCAATGAGCGAGCAGCTGAGTACTGTCGTCTCCCAGAAACTCACTGCCACAGACCAGCTGATGAGGGAGAACATCGGCAAGCTAGTCAGATCCAAGGTAGGCTTGAAATTCTCTCTCTAACCCCCACGGGGCCAACTTTACATTTCTAGTGTGGACCCTGTGAACAAAAGATGTCCATGTAGTGGAAGTTAGGCAAAGTGTAGTTGGACTGAGCGAGGCCCACCCTAAAAGAGCCAGGTTATTTTGGACCATCTCACAGCCGGGGGTGGGGGAGGGATTCCCAAAGAACTTGACAGTCCCACAGCAGATTATTTTTAATACCTAGCATTCATGTCGAGATTCTCCGTATCAGTGAAGTTTTCCACTTAATTCAACACACGATTTGTTGTTACAGTTATTTGAAGTTCAATGCCCCATGCATGCTGGCCAGCACAGGTTAATTGATCACAACAAGAATACAAACCAGTAGAAATTCTTGTTCCATGCATTCCAAGTGTTGATCTTAGTTTTGTGTGGAAATGCTGTTTCAGAGTACCACAGAGGCCCTGGGGCAGTCGGCCGCCAATGCACTGAGCAACACAATCCAGACAACATACCGGGAAGCCTTCAGGACAAGCGTGGTGCCGGCCTTTGAGCAGTCCTGCCAGTCCCTCTTCATGCAAGTCAACACAGCCTTTGAAGCAGGAACCAGACAATGTGAGTGCGAACCAGGCATCTTGTGGTTTTCCTCTCTCTGTCATTTTGCACTTTGGATTTCTATCAGCTACGTCAAGCGCCATATGGACTTTTTCCATGAGTTTGTGTCAAATTAAAAGTTAGTCATTGAACACATGTCCTAAAAATATGACTACTTTCAGTTGTTTGTAAATGATTAAACAAATTAATGCATTCATTGAGTAATTTTCATTGTGTGCTGATTTATTGTTGCAGCATGCAAGTTTTCGTGGTCCTGCAGGCAGGTTACTCATTTATTTTAGTGTCTTTGACCGAGGCGTTTTTTTTTCTTGAAACCTGCCCCGATTTCTCCAGAATCTACTGCTTTGCAGGGAATCATTGGCACATTGTTTGTTTGAGAAGCAGTGTTATCTACCTTTGCTGAGTTTGATTCCTACTGGTTCATATCCAAGTTGAAGTCCAAAAACTCAGTGTGAGTCCTTCAAATATTGTACTTGTGCACTGAAAAGACCTCATGAATAATGAATGGTCATGGATTAGGTGCACAGTTGGCAGAATTACCGGTGGGTCCCATTAATTGGTAAACACAAGTTTTCTTGAGAACAAACAATGGGAACAAGATTACCGAATGAGGACGGATACTCTAAGTGTTTTAAAGTACCAAAAGAGTTTTTCTTTACCTAGCATTTTACCAAAAAATCTCCAATTGTTTTACAAAGAATACAATTAACATTAAACTGAAATGTGTTCTGAAAGAAATAACCATATCAGAGCATAAGTCATGGTTCTCCTTGCAAGAATGCTTTTAGGAAAGAATTCCTCTGGTTGAAAATAAGACGGAGGTATTGTTTTTGTTTTTCAACCGTTTGCCTCTTCAAAGTTGGGAGGTTGCTTAGGATAACAAATGGACTCATGCCAGACTTTGGCTAATACCTTGTGTGTTTTACCAAGATCAAATCCAAGTTCAAAAAGGCCATGTTCGGCTAAAAATGGACTTGAGACACTGAGTTGAACTTTTGAAAGCCACCATGTTTCCGCACAAATTAATGGTGGCTTCGTTCTACTTCCCTGAACCCTGCAAAATCTTACAGAATCATGATGGATAATGGAAGATCTAGGTGGGTTGGGGTAAACCTGTTCAAAAACATAACACCTCACCGGCTTGAATTCTAGAGAAGTGTCCACCATCCAGAACATCCAAGTCTTGTCCCTAATTTCTCTGGATCTTTTGAAATCCAACAGGAGGTTGTGAAGGATATTGAAGGACGGTGGAAGGACACTGCTCATCCACTGTCCTTTAACCTTGGGGTATGATGTTGCTCTATGGTAGCAGTGCAAACCAAGTGAATGATTTTGGAGGAGTCAGGGATTTTGGTCCCCCACAAAAAAGAATTGAAAGATTCTGTGCTGAAAAACCTCTTCCCACAGACACTCAACAATTGGAGTCACACCTCAACAAGCAGAGACAGCAGGAGCGGGAATCCCGAGACCCCATCGTGGCTGAGCTTGTATCCCTCGCCGAGGAGTTCAAGGCCAGCTCCCAGACACTCAAGGAGAGCATCCTCAGCAGTGTGAATGATGAGGTCGAGAAACAACTCCAGAAGGCCAATGAGAAGTATGTATCGACATAGAAAAACGAGTGGAGACTGTAGGATCATCTGGGGAGATGCCATTAGTGCTGTGGCATTTTCTTCTCCGTATGCGCATCACTTGTGTTCATATACTTGGGCTTCCCATGCACTTTGTCAAGTTAAAAAAGAATTAAAAAGGGAAAAATTGGACGACATATACTGGGTTACAAAGTTGCATTCTAAGAGCATGCATGTTTGTGAAGATGTTCCATGTAAAGTTCAAGGCAATTGAATGAACGTGACTAAGAACGTACCAAAATATAATTCTTCAAGTTTTTCTCTTTTTTTACTGTTGGGAATTGGTCATAATGCATTTACTGAAGGTCTAACATTCAGGCTGTCCATGATCCAAATTGATTTGGCCTTAATGGACCTTTTGATGTAAAATGAGAAGTGTCTTTCACCAGGCTTGAGGAGGACCTCCTGGGCAAGGTACGCAAGCTCCTGAAAGAGGAGCTGCAGAACGCCCTGCGCGACCACCAGAGCCGGGTGGAGAGCAGTATCACAGCGGCCGTTGTGCGCTCCCAAGCTCCTACCCCAGTGCCCCAGGGCCCAGACATCCGGCAGGTCCAGAGCCAGATCACCCAATTGCTGCAGCAGGGCCACATCATTCAAGCCTTCCAGAGCGTAAGTTCCTTGCCTGCATGCACGGGCAGGAGAACAGTGTTGTATTTGGAGTGACTACTCCTGAGTCCGTGTCCAAAACAACTTAGCCTGAGTCCTTTTCTATAAACCAAATTCTCTTGTACATTAAGGAAAAGCAACATGATTAATGAATGGCATGCATTGGGTACACACAATACAGAAACAGGGTCCCAAAGAAGTCTTTCCACAGGTTGGAAATGATACAAAGCATGGGCATTGTCAGGTTTTTTGCTGGGGGGGGGAGAATGGGACTTGCTCCAGGGGAAGCAAACGTCAGTAGCAAACTGATGAACCATTAGTGGTGGAAAGAGGAAATCATTGAGGAGTTTTCATGCAAATTGGGGATTTTCATTGCCTTTTCTCTTTTTCATTTCTTTTGCCTTTTTTGTTTCCTTTTTAAATTTTTTTTTACAATTCAGAGGTGTAGTTTCCCAATAATTTGCTTATTTTTACCTTGAAACGGTGCTGAGTATAATAAAATGGTCAGTTTTGGGTGGACTGGACTTTGGTGCTGGCCTGGGGCCTAGTCCTCAAGTGTTTTGGCCTGGGTCAGTCATAAACTGGGCTGGAGTTTGGACTATAACACTGCCGGCAAGTGTTTAGTCACGCTATCATGGGCCACAAGTTTTTTCTGTCATTTGCCAAAAGCACGTAAACCATACATTCGAGTTACGTTTGTTGCCATGGATGCTTTCTGTTTGTTGTCATCCAAATGCTGTAGCCTTTGGTAGCATTTGGTGAGATAAATTTGAATAAAATGTGTTACACTGAGTTCTTGAAATTCACACGAACATAACCATTTGAATTCTCCATACTTACAACACTATTGCTACACCTAGTCATTCAGGGCAAGCTTTTTCCTAGTTATTTAAGAGATGCCTTGCGCCAATACAATGTTTTCAAAGGGCACAAAGGAACCAGTCTGTTCCAGGGATGGTGGTCGCAAAAAGCTTGCCCCGAATCATGAAGTATAGCGACTGTGTCGTTAGTCTGAGGAATTTAAATTCTTATGTTTATGTGCGATCAGATAACTCAGTGTACCGGATTTAATTCTAATTTAATATACAAAAGGATTATTTCTAGATGGAGAATGAAACGATATTCCCATGGGTTTTCCCCGTGTGCTGCATTTCTTTGGAATTCCGTGCTTGGTTGCTGTCCCCTTCCCCCAACTTACATCTGTCCTGTCTTAAGAGGAATTTAAACTCCTACTTTCACATTTTCTGAAGTACCCTCTCTTGTTGCTTTTGAAGCCTTGTACCCAGAGTGGTTATTTAGCCTCATTCAGGGTAATCTTGCATGATGACCCTTTAAGCATATCCTTCATATTTCATCAGGCTCTGAGTGCCTCAGACCTACGTGCTGTTCTCTTCGTATGCAATGCCGTCAATCCTGACCAGCTGTTTGGTGGCCAGTGCCCGCTGGACCAACCTGTCCTCCTCTCACTCATTCAACAGCTGTCCCATGACATCGGCACCAACACCAAGCTCAAGCTGCGGTGAGTGGCTCATTCAAAGGACCCATATTTGTATCAGTGCACAGCCCGGAATGTTGGAAATTTGCTTACCAGTGGTGAAATGTCTTTGTATTCCCTTTGTATTTGGCACGATAAGATGGCTGCCAGTGGCTTCAATGACTTTTACTAGATTAGAATTTTTCTATGAAGTTCATCGGACCTACCACCTAGGAGACTGATACTCCCTTAAAAAGTTCATTAATGCGGCAAACACTTGGCACAAGACAGCTACCCTATCAGCTAGGAAGACCAAACAGAAAAGGAAGAAGTGATTAGGAGGTCTGCCCCCTCCCAGATTGACCATTACTAAAAGCCCTGTGAACCTTTCAGCAAGGTTACTGAGTGCCCGTTGTCATATCCCCTCATTGAACTGTACCCCCTAATGCCACTTAGTTGCTTCTAAGGTCTAGCACCGCCCAGTGTCATTTTCTTTTTTCGTTCGCCCCTAGATACATCGACGAGGCACTATTGGTTCTTGATGAGGACAAGACCACTACCCAGTACAGCGAACATTTGCCCATCGTCATTGGCGATCTCTGCAAACACATCACCGCCTTCCTGCAGCAGCACCCTAGCCACCCCAGCACCAAACAGATGAAACGTGTGCTTGCGCTTGCCAACAGCCTGATGTAACCGGGGCAAGAAGAAAAACAAGAGCTCCCAGATGTGGGTTCTTTTAATGTTTACACAGCCAAGATTAGCAACTTGTTCTGCGCCAAATCAAGGCATGGACGACAAGTAGTTAATGATATGTTACCCTTATTTCCTGAAACTCAGAATATCTGGAAGCACTCTGAAGTAATGAACATGTTTTATGAAAACATCTTTGTATAATAGACTTCTTGTTGACTTTTTGCATATTGAAATTTCGTTAGGGAAAAAAAGGGGCAAAAGCATATTTATCTGAAAGGCATCACTCTAAGTTTGTTGATATTCTAATCTGGCATAGTTTGTGTTCCAACTTATAAGCTTCACTACATCATTTGAATAGCATAACCATCTAGCTTTGATTATTGTACATATTTTGAAAGCTCCTCATAACGGTTTTTTAACTTCCTTTTTTTTGTCCTGTGTACCACTTGTACAACATTTCTCATTGAAAAGGGAGCTGGACAAGGTAACAGTTATGTGTAGACACAACATAGGCTTATCTTTAATCATCTGTGTTCAATTTCCATTTTCCGAGGGTGTTATCGGCTTTCAAGCTATGATTTTTCCCTGAGTCTGTTCTCTGCTAAATTTTCATTTTATTTGATTAAATGTTTTAGAAATTTGCATCTATGCCCACTGTAGGTTCACCTGTAAAATCCAGCGCCTGTTACTTTATAAAATGTTGCTAATTGTTTGAAACTGCACTGTCTAGGTAATTATTTGTCAGATCTGAATAGGGAAAGTAACACATGCTTTCTACAAGTTCAGCTTTTTCAAGTGTGAAGATGTTGAAAATTCCACAGAAACTTTTGAATGCCTCTGTCACAGTGGAAAAAAGTGCAAAACACTTGAACTTTAAGCATTCAGCAAACGAAATCTAGAAATCTCGTTAAAACACTGAAGAATTTAACTTTGGAGAAAAAAAGGATGTCAAAAGGATTTCTCTAAATAGCCCAGAAAAGTAGCCAGAATTTAAATGGGAACCTTGAGTAACATCCAGAACTGGTGCAGAAGACCTTGTGATATTGTTTCATCTTTTAAGGTGCACTTTAAACGCTCTATTTCACTTCATGCAAAAAAACCCAGCATGGCCATAGAACTTTTTTTTTAAATTAAGCTGACGGACTTACCAGCAACTAAGCATGAAGACCATAAGTAACATCTGCAACAGGCAAGAGAAGGCCTTTTAATATTGTTTCTTTTGATGTACACTTGGTGTGGTGTTGATAGTTGTATAAACCCCTCCTGTTTAACGAAATACAACAGTTCAGTTTGAAATGAGTCCGAGTTTGGTGGTTTAGCTGACTGAATGTTTTGATGAGTTACCAGAATGAGTAGGACACCCACATGCAAGGATGTTCAAATGTTTTTGCAGAATACTCGGTCGGCCAAGTTTGCGTTCTTTCCTGACTCCTTTTGCAAAGACTCTGAACATTTTCTGCATTTTTTTTCAAATACTCAGTGCCCGACCCGCAGTCAAAAGTCAACTATACTCCGACCACATTCTTAACGGGACCCATTTGCAGTTTAGAGTGTACCTGTCAGAAAAAAGGTGCTACTTTGAAACTCTTGCATTGCCATGTACAAGAAAAGAACGGGATGGGTGTAGTTACGGCTTGTGAAATATGACAGATGGAAGAAGGAAAACTCGACCAAACACGTCATTGGAAACCACTTTCATATTTAGACGTCAACTAGTTGATAGCCTGAAACAGAATTCCGGAATGACTTGATGTACAAGGTAACATTGTTCCGAAATTGAAGGCACTTTCAATGTAATTGTATGTAGACGACTTATTCTACACTAAAGTTTGGGTTTAAAGTGTCAGCTGCTCAAGTGGAACAAATTCCAGGTTTTCTCAGCCGATTTCAGCAAAGCGACGATCAATTTCATACAAGGCCCATTTAAATTCGTTTTGAAATGAATGCACCTTCATATGAACATGGGTCAAGTCAAATCAAGAGGGTTTATTACATCCCGCATGGGTAACTAAAATGCTCGCATCCACAATAAGTACTAGAACAGCTACATGCACAATTACAAGAAAATACAAAGACAGTTAAAACTATGAATCATTCTGTACACTATATGTAGAAATAAGTATTAATTATATAATTTCTAAAACATATACCAAATCTCAATTCATTCTGCAGTTAACTCCAATATAACTCCTAAAACGTATACCTAACCTCAGTCCACCTATGTAAAATCTGCTTTTCCGGTATCACGAAAGTAGAAAAGTTAAATTCACGTTTGTTGTCAAAATGTTCGATCCAAATTTCTGCCTGCTCGAAAGCAGAAAAGCAGAAAAAGTAAAATCTGCTTTTCTTGAAGCAGGAAAGCAGATAAATAGAAAAATGCATAACCAAACAATGTTCGTTCTGCTTCTTGAGTTGGCAGAAAAGTAGAAAAGTCGAAAGTGCACGTTATCAGAACATAAAATCTGCTTTTCTACCATTCTGATAGCAGAAAAGCAAATGGCCACTTTTCGTCCTCCATACTGATGGGAAAATGGAAGTATTAACCCTTCTGTTTTAACATATGGGAAATTTGATTTTGACTAATATGACAAAAACTGTGTCAAGAATGCATCTTAGCAGAGGAGGGTTAATGCGAAGAAGCACACTAATGTATTCACATCAACATTTCACACAACTGAAAATACGACAATTTAAGGTCTACAATGTTGCAAATGAATTATAACATGACAGGAAGAGAGCTTGTTCAACCATATATTTATAGTGAAGGAATTTGCTGTAGAGAGGTTCTCCGAAAGGACAATGTATCTGAAGAGCTATACACCACAGATCAGATCCACAACACAACACGTGATTTAGCAGAAGTATCGGGTTCTTGGCTGTCATTTTTTATGCTATTAAAGAAAACGAGAGAAAAAGCCCCCCCCCCGAAAAAATGGCTTGTTATTCATATAACACAATGAAAGAGTTCGGATATGTAGACCAGGCTAGACGTGGTGCGGGACCTTGCCCACGTTTGCGCGTTCATTTAAAAATAGAGAAGAGAAGCTGTCAGGGAGAACATTTAATGTGGATGACCATTGTTTGTGTTAATGTATACTTTGCTACCTGAAGCATTACTGAATAGCGTTTCGATTACTCGGCCTTTACACAGCAACAGCCTGTGCAGTAAGGTTAATGACTTTGTTATCTCCTTAACATGAAAAGGGAGAAGCAGTATCTCTTCAATGGCCGAGTGGTTAAGCTTGTGGCTCTCAAATCGTAAGACGGTGCATGGGTTCTGTGGCGAATGCAACTGACACCTCTTGTGGTGGACCCAGTAACTGGCCGGATCAGGGATGGAATTGACCTGGCCCAACCCCACAAATATATTTATTAACCTTACGCAAGAATTAGCGGCTATCCTGACGCAAGGGGGGATATCAGTTAACGAACGGCGGACTAAGCCTACGGGCAGTTCGTTGGGTGGAAGTTTACCACCAATTAGGAAAGACTGGATTTATCTGGCAATACAGTAACGAAACACAGGGAAACCTAAATAAACCTCACAGTGACACAGGATTTCCAAGGACAATAATCAAGTATTTGATTTATTGCAATAAAAATCAATAAGGTATGTAAATTACACAAGGTTTATGTACACAATACACCTCACAAGGCAATACAATATGCCTCACGTGGTTAACTAACCACCCGACTAACTTAAACACAGCTAGCCTACAACCCAAGGGTTACCTCACTAAAAAGTGATAGCCCTCACACAAATAACACAGAGTGTCATGCAAAACAGGGTCGATCTAACGAAAGGGAAATTACCCTCACAGCGATCTGAGTACATCAAGTAAACCTGAAGGCTAGCTAGCACAATGACAAGATTGTCTTCCCCCACTATCAGTGCTTACAGACGACAAGCAATCCAACAGCAAACACCACTAGCTCCCAGCCTAGGTTCACGACACTCAGCTCTATCACTAAAGTAATTTAGACCCAATACGGTTCGCTACCACACCTACCAGTTATAGTCACTTACACGCAGCGCCCCAGGTGCAGCGTCCACACTATACCTCGCACAGTCACAGCACAGAACGGTAGAAAGCGTCCTCCACGATCCTGCCACTCTGCGACCCAGCAGCGAAACCCACAAACTGATTGTGCGCGCTCTAAGCACGCCGCAAGCGCCCAGACCTAGTACTCTATGCAACCCTGATTGGACAACGCAATGCTTAATAATTCATGACTTAGACTGGCATTCAAGCCTACCCCTGTTTCGTCGCACAGGCCCCAGCTAAGCATGGTCTGTCCCGGGCCAAATGGCTTAATCTAAAACTATAAGAAACAGGGCTCTATTATACAATTACAACAACAACATGAGGTCTACCTAAACCCCAAGATCAATAAACCTTATACAGTTATAACCCCTGCCATGAGGTCCATAAACCTCACACCAGTTATAAGTACAGATATACATTACTTACACAATGTGGAAATCTTTCACTTTATACAAAACAAACCTGAGGTTTACCTAATAAACCTCGTTACAATTAGCATAATTTATTCACAAGTGTACTCTCCACTAAGTTCATAATATACCTCAAATTTCTCCAGCTATTTATACAATTAAAACGTCCTTTTTTCTGACATAAAAATAAACTTCAACTAGTAGCAAAACCTTTAGTGATTCTCAACACTTCAAACTTCAAAATACACTGCAGAAATAAGTTAACTTTAACCTGCAACACAAGCAAAACATATTTACAAAGTGCTTTTCCTTTCTAGTCATAGACAAAAGGTAGAAGCAAATAAAAATTAAGTGCTGTCTTCTGCAACTGTGAGATACTCATTAGCATCAACAGGTCCCAGGTATGCCTGATGGTGGACTTCTTCTCGAATCAGCCTGCCATCGAGGAAGGTTTTGCGGAAGATCTTCTCTTCTATGGTTGCAACCTTCATCCTCTTCGCTGGTTTCCCTTCCTCGTCTCTGTCAGTCTGCTCCTCCTGGGGAACTTTTAACACAAGTTATAGTTTCCCCAAATCCTCCCTATATCGTGCCGGGAGCCGGTGTTCCCTCTGAGGGTACCTTCTGGGAGCTTCTGTCGGGCCATTCCCCTCGTCCTTGTATCCTGAAGGACCAACCGTTTGAGCCTCAGGAGGCTCCTCACTTCTTCCATGAACCTTACTTACTCCATCATGTACAAGCTCTACGCCAATAGATTGGGGACCCCTTGCTATTTCCTGCATCAAGGGTTCCTCAATCACCTTCGGCTCATATCGCCATGGTTTTAGGGTCTCGCCAGTGTATGGTTTGAGCCTGTCTCCATGAACCACAAAAGCCTTACTTCCAGGCTTCCGTTGAATCCTGTAAGTCACATCAGAGAGTTTCTTGACCACCAGAAATGGTCCATCCCAGCGAAGTTCTAACTTCGGGGACCTCCCTTTCTTCTTGGACTTGTTGAAAAGCCAGACAAACTGACCTTCCTCCAGCCCTCCTCCATGCACCTTGCGGTCGTAGTTCCGCTTTTGATGCCTGGCACTTTGTTTGAGGCACTCTCTAGCTCTGCTATGAGCCTCCTGCAGTTTCTGCCTCAACCCTCGTGCAAAATCTGTTTTTACCGGGTCCTCCACGGTAGGACCCTCAATTACCAAGTCCACTGGCAACCTGGTCTCCCTTCCTAGCATCATCATATTCGGAGACTCACCAGTCGACTCTTGGGGAGTGCACCGATATGCAAAGCATGCATATGGCAGACACTCATCCCAGTCACGCTGTTTCCTCTTTGGTTCAATCATCACAGCAACCATGTTGACCAAAGTCTTATTGAATCGCTCAACCAGTCCATCGGACTTTGGGTTGTACGCTGTAGTTCGAGTTTTGGATATGCCCAAAACCCGACACATCTCAGCAAAGACAGCCGACTCAAAGTTTGTCCCTTGGTCCGAGTGCAGTTCCAATGGAATCCCAAACCTACAGACAAACTCGGTGACAAATTTATTTGCCACGGTTTCAGCCCTGGCATCGGGTAGGGGATATGCCTCCATCCACTTGGAGCAGTAATCCCCGACCACCATGATCCAAGAATTGCCACTGTCACTCCGGGGCAGTGGCCCCAGCAAGTCCACAGCCACTCTTTCCATGGGCTCGCCAACCACGTACTGTTGTAAGGGGGAAACTCTCCTCTTTACAGGAGACTTCCTCCTCCCACAAAGTTCGCACTGTCTTATGAAAGACCTCACGTCAGCGGTCATTCCCGGCCAGTAATACCGCATTTTTACCTTGGCCAGTGTCTTTGTGACACCCAAGTGACCGCTCGTCCGACCACCATGAAGCTCACGAAGGACCTCTTCTTGAAGCTTCCTCGGAAGTACCAGTCGCCATGTGACTGACTTCCCATCGTCGGACTCCCACCTTCTGCAAAGCACCCCATTGCGCATTTGCAACTGGTCCCAGAGGGACCATAGTGTTTTGTGGGCAGCCGAGGTGCCTGAAACAGTTTCCCAAAGAGGTCTACTGCTCAGCTCCTCCTGAGATTTATCAATCCAACTCATGCTGGGATCCTCCAGCTGTGCTTGCCCAACAGCATCCCTCGGCATACAAGGTTGGGTAAAAATACCCCTCACCTTTTTTTTAGGTATGAATACAGTGAGCTAAAGGATTGATGCTGATTTATTTTCATTTATAACCTTAATTTCCTAAATTTTCGACAATGAAAGCTACCCCAACCGTGTTTGTGTTCATTTCTTCTAAGTGATCTCAGTGTGAAACCTGTGCATGAGGTGTATAGTGAATATTTGTTATCGATAACTCAACAGTAACACATCCAGGGTTGGGCGCAGTCGGATGGCACTCGCCTCCCTATTTTTATTGTTGGAAATACATTTTCATTTGTTATGACAACAAACTTCGTTTGCTCTCAACTGCAGAATAATCTGGCATTTTCAAAGAGAAATTCTCACAAAAAAATACGCCCCCTATCTTCTTGGGTCACCCAACGTTGCAACTGCTGCTTGTTCTTGTGATTGGTTGGTCCATCACTGGCCTATCAGGTCTGCCCGAAAAATATATGCACGAAAATGATCAAATCAACTCAAAAGACACCAGCAATCCCTGCGGGAATTCTAACAAAAGAAAATGACATCGAGAATGCAACGGATGTCAAATTAGTAAAACTTTTGCTTTTTTATCCCATACTCGCCGCAAAAGGTGCATCGCCCATTCAGCCCCCCCCCAAACCACGTTACATTTCATTTTGATCTGACTAGAATTTAATGTTGTCATATTGGTTAATCCGTGCCTCATCGGCCATAAGTTTAATATTGGGATTTGGAGTTACAAAAATTCACCATTACTGTTTTGTTTTTTCGGGGGGGGGGCAAGGGGGCGTCCGGAATTGGGAGGGGGACGCCACTGTCTCAGTGTCAAAAGGTTGAAGAATTAGGAACACTGAGCTGATAATGCAAACCATACTGTGCATATATTTATCTGAGACGTGCAAAGACAAAATTACATTTCTTCTCCATCACTGAACAGAGCGCGTCGCACGTCTTCAAATACAGCGCTCGCGTGCGGTGTCTAAGGATGCGGCATTTGAATACGGTCACACACCAACCTCGTTTGCATGGGTTCGATCTTGCAAAGCAATGTTGGTTCCCACCATGCCTTGCGCGATCTAGTGAAGGAACGTGCATGCAGCCCATGGAGTCGAGGATGGTCACCATTGATCTCCATCATACAATGGAGATCAATGATGGTCACACACGGTTTTATGTCTGTGGATACGGTCGATTCACAGCAATGCGTCCCCAAGAGTTTTGAACGCGTGGGCCAATCGCAATACTCGTAGGCGAAATCTGAGCTGTCGACCTAATGCGCGTTGGGAAAGGCACTTTTAATGCATTATGCGTCCGGCCAGAAAAGGACAAAACTTTTGATCTTTGTTAATTTTTTACTTCATTTAAAAGTACATTTACAACAAAATCCAAATGAGGCAAGCCATTTGAAAATCATACACGGTATTTCCTAAGCCTCAAAATTTCAGTAACCACTGCCATATAATTCTGTTCTCAGTCGTTGTGCTGTCTTCACTTCGATATTTTTTTAAAGGTTTCCCAAGCCAGAGTTGACTGATCATGATTGTGATAACAGATTTTCAGTAGTTCACATGAAAAATAATAAAATGCAGTGCGACAGTATCTTAACTTGCCGTGCATGTATATTATTCCATGAATCTTTTTTGCTAATAAAAAAGATATTGCAGCAAGATTGTTTTTGATACAAGATCTTTTCTTGTTCATTTCCTTTTGTATAGTTTTGAACAGAAGTAAAGTTTAGCTGGTTATCTGCAACAGTTATAACTTACAGATTTTTATCATAGGTGTGTGTTTGTCTTTTGAGGGTCTTCATCAGTCTCTACTTTAATTTAAAAAAAAATCTGTGTGCGTGATCTCTGGTTGCTAATTAATGTTTTTAACCTTTTAATGTTATAAATTCACATAACATTTGGCCCTTAGGCCAACAGTTGTGAAAAAAACCCAATCAAATACATTGCCAAATTAAAAACAAAATTTGCCTTAGCTTTCCAACTGGCTTTGTATTTTGCCAATGGGTGGGAGTGTATTTATTCCAAATGATACTGTTAGAGACGTTTCAAAAAGATCCGTGTGAGTATTGGTGGATTAAATTTGCAATAGTCTGCCTCTATACGTGTGTCACCAAACCACAGGTGTCCTTGAGTGGCCTGCTTGGCCAAAACTGCAAGTTGGGAAGGGGAGAATACGTATACAAATACTGATAACTTCATTCGGGGAGATTGTGGGGAAGTTTTATTTTGCAGCCTTCAACATTCCACCGCTGCATTCTTCCGAAGTTTATCCTTACTTTTACCGGACGCATGGTGTTCTACATTATAGCTGCCAAAATCGCGTCGCGTCGTCTCGTTGCCTCGACGCAACGACGGCTACGTCGTGTCGTGGCGTCGCCTCCTTCCTGATTACTTTTACGCTGCATTGCATCGTGCCGTCGTGGCGTCGCCTCGTGCTGTCTCGTCGCCTGTCATTGTATGGTTTTACACAGTGTGGGTTAGGCTGTCGCGTCTTGATGTCTTGCTGTTGCGTCGTGTCGTTGCACCGTTGTGTCGGCCTATTGCGTCGTTTCGTCGTCAGTCGTATCGTACCGTCGTGCCTTACTGTTTCTAAAAATGGCTGGCGATTACTAAGCCCAATAGAGGGCGCATGCCACAAGTCCAGGAATAAATAATGTGCGTGCCCGGGGCCAAGATTTGATCTTGAAATGGTATCTGTTGGTATGGAATTAACTCCGTCTCTAAGGGCGCCCCCTATTTCCACCAATAATTACGAGGTGACTGGAAGAGCACAACGCGAGGGCACGACGCGACTGCATGACGCAACGGCTGAAGGCCACGATGCAACAGGTCGAAAGCACGGCGCGACGGCACAGCGAGATAGTACGACCCAACGACAGGACACGACATCACGACGCGACGCAACGACGGCATGACTTAATGTACGACTTCGTTTTTAAAAAGCCAGTAATTATTTGTCAATAATACAAATGAATACAATCCCCTGTGACAATTTTGATCTTCAGAATATACTTTTTGATCTCGTTATTACTACGTGCATCGTAAGGCTATTACATTAATTAAAAAATATGTAAAAGCACAGCAACTAAAAAGAAAAGAAAAAAGTCACCCACAAAACAGACAAGCATACACTGCGGTCTTGCTATTCTGTACAGCATTGATGTCGGCAGAATGAATGTTATAAAGCCGACACTGTTTTCCAGGCGCTATGTCGAAGGACAAGCAGCCGGCCTTGTTGAGACATTGGAGCGCGCAGAACTGCGGAGTTCCTGCAGCCACGGTGGCTAAGAGCTGGCTCGGGTTGGAGATCAAGCCATCTTGGTGTAGCAGTCTGAAGGTGGCTGGTTTCCACGCAGGTCCTGATAAAATAATGGAAGAAAAACCTTCAAAATAAAGTACGGTGGTTGCTGTAAGGCATCGTGGAGTTTTAATTAACTGAACATGCCGCCACTAGATCTCGTTAGCAGAGACTTCATGTATGCTAGATAGTGGAAGTTTGGACCAAATTTTCCATGCTCGTCAACAATTGCGCCGAGCATTGCGTAGCCTAACCGCTTTCTTTTTTTTCTGTCACTTTTTTTGCTCTCCCCTTTCCCTTTCATTTCATTGGGGGGGGTGACGATGGAGCGACATGTACCTCTGGGGAAGACGTTTATCGTATTTCAGTTGAGTCAGTCTGGTTCCTACTCAGTGGAGGCCATTTTGCAAAGTTGATCAGGCCTAACCGGAAAGAGAGACATTCTCTGTTGTTGATATAGATTTGATAATTTTGAACGTGCAGAAACTGAGATAGCTCTACTACGGGATTAAATGTCTAATTTGCACAATGTACATGTCTGAATCAACTGGCTGCAACGTAAAACAAAGTAACACGTGTACAGGGGTTGGTCTGTCTGCGTATCTGTCTGCTTATCTATCTTAAGGCGCCTTTCAATTATGTACCTTTTTTGCTGCGTTGCACACACGATACTTTCATGCGTTTCAAGTGTACGGACACAAAAATCGACAAAAATTAACATAACATATCACACGTGTGCGTTGCGTTTGGCAGTAAAAATCAATCTGGGAGTGATTAGGAGGGATCGGCCTTACCAATTTGCCTGGATGAAAGCCTCAACAACTCGCTTAACCTTTAAAACGGCTAAGCCGCTGGGCAAAGTGCGCTTGCGAGTGACGTGCTAGTCTTCGGCCAAGCTGTACGCGCGCCTGTTGATCAAAACGGTCGCCTTGACTAAAGGCTAGTATCCATAGAAGATACATGCGGCAGCCGTAAGTACGCGCAGTTACATTTCCGCGTTCTGCTCGGCAGGACATCCTTGGAGAGCGATATAGTATACCGAGAGATGTAAACGTATCTTCCTTTATGGAAAGTTATCGAAAGATTAACATGGGAAAAAGCAGTACGAGTTAGGTCTGTATTTCCAAAAGGAAACGTCAGATAAGAAAAAAGGATCTGACATCACGGTAAAGGTGACTTTCCGTGTGTATGTCAATACTTGCGCCAAGCGCTGCATATCCGTCAAAATGTTAATGGAGTCCATTTTTATGTCGGTAAAAGTGGAACGCATGAACGCATCACACGCAACGCACAAAATAGGCCTACGTACATATGGAAAGGCGCTCGGTTGGCGCACGGTCTACGTACTTTCTGAATGAAAAATTGTTAAAAAATCACTCTCAAAAAGAGTGAGTTTCCCATAAAAGCCACTCCAAATGACTGAAAAATAACTCTACAAGAGTGAAGTCCACTCTTTCAATACGTAGATCCACAATAGTGCGCCTGCAAAAATTCGCAACGCGTTGACCGATCATAGTGAGCGAAATCTGTCAGCCCAATACGTGGTTGAAAAGGGTTGACAGATTTAGCGCCTTGTGATTGGTCAGCACGTTGCAAACTCTTGGAGGCGCACTTTTGTGAATCGCGCATAGAACAGTATACGGAATCGCCCATATTAAGAAGCCAAGTTGTAATCACCGACACCACAAACTGACAGTGACACTCATCGGCAAGTGGGCGTCAGCTTGTGAAAACTGACGCGCGCGCACATTGGAACTAATGAGAAATAGACAGGTTTTTATTTTCACGAGGTGACACCTGAGCCTGCTGGGGCAATACAGGGCGGAGAAAAATACTTGGAAAGGTTTGCCAAGGCGTGGTTCTTGAGCACTTGAAATCACCTTTTAACTGTCGGAACTCCTGTTTTTGTTCTGTTTTTTTTTATTGCACGATTTTATTTATGAGGGGCTATGCAAATGTGAAGGCGGGGTCTGTCTTTTCACATTTAGGAGGAAAGTATCTATTTAGGGAAACATTATTTACTCTTTTTTGAGTAACAAATGTTAGACAATCATTTGCTTATTTTCCTCCATTTTAAATTTCGATGAACCCACTCCAACCTTCGATTTTCATTTGGTCGAAACATGCATATCAACAAGCAATCAACAGGCATATCGAGCAGGCGTTCCATGGCACAATACGTACAAAAGTATTGACATATACCTGTATAGCATCATTAGTGGTACGCATGCGTACGCAAAGTATTTGTAAGCACCCACGTCGCCGAAAACCCAACCACTTAATGCAGAAGCAATTCTGGTTCGAGTGGTCAGAGGGCCCGGCTCGCGCAAGTGTTTAAGTTGACATTATCGAATGACCTTCAACCACAGAGCTATAGATACACGTTGCACTTTCAACATACTCAGCTGAAATATTAAACACCAGATTTTCTGTCTGCCCCATAGCTATATATAGCTCTGTGATCTTTACGGAAACCCGAATCACTTTTAGCTCTCGCACCTGACAAAGGACTTACTGCAAGATTTTATCACAGGTTGTCTGGGTTCAAACATGTCAACCGTCACCTCAGCAACATTCACAAAATACCCGTAGGTAGAACCATCCTTGACCAGTGAGACGTATCTTGCCTTCCGTGGTGGGTCACACAAGAACACGTGCACCGCCCCTGGATAGGACTCGCTGCTGTTTACCGGCGAGCCGCAAGGTTGGTGCAAGGAGACGTCACTGGTTAGGCCTGTTTGAGCTTCTGTACCTTCAAAGTAAACTCCACCTGAAATGGAAGGCGGGAAAGGAGGTTTAAGTGCCTCCCAGAGTGTTAACTGCAGGCTCCTGGGCGCAGCAGGAGGACGACTTATGGGCTAGACTTACCCCCTCAAGTAGATATAGAACAAGTACGGATAACACCATTAACAATGCATAAAGAGTAACGCCGAGCTTAAATTGAAAGAAAGCCTGAGAAGGTGGAGTAACAAACTCAATTCTTGAAAAAACAATTTTGGGACGCCAGATGCTGACCGTTATTTTTTTGTTTTTTGGTGTGTATGTTTTTTTGTTTGTTTCTCTTCGAATTGCAATCCCAGAGTAGTTTGCACCCTTCACCGACGAGTGGGCCAAAGTCTGTCTGTCTACCACTACCTCTTAACAATGCTGATTTACCAGACAAAAATGCAGTTGACATTCAGTTGGCTCCAGGCCCAATAAGCCACTGTGAAAATCTACAACTGTTAGTTACTTTCCAAGGGAATGTTTCAGTTTAGTAATTAAGTTTAGCCTTTGGGCACAGTGTTGCGGCCTTTTGATCTGACCCTGTGCAGCGTCGCCATCACCTTGTAATCATCTTTATAGCTGTTTACTCACGGACGCGTGTGCTTACGCATGTTGATGTTTCTGTGACAGAAGTGAGCATACATTGAGCAGAAAAGAGCAGTCTAGAGCACTGCGTTTATGGAACTCCAGCTGGATTTACGAAAGCGAGCCCTATGCATGTATTTTGGAGAAGGAATCCGGAAATTACCTGCGCCATTTCTGTTTGTGACGGTGATTTGTCCCAAGTTGTGGGCGGCCAGCAAGTCCAGTTGCCACCACGGATATTTATCGCTTTCGCCTGGTATTGGGTGAGGCATTAAGGCAAAAATAGACTTTTTGTTGTTATGACTTGGAATAAAAATGTCTCTGTATACTCAGCTGGAAATTCGAAGTGACTTCCTATTTTAGACTTTATCTTTTTAAAAGGAATTCGGTTTGTTGGTCGTTTGGTGGTTTACAGTGCTGTTCCCTTTTTACCTGCTATTCAAGGGGGATCTGGGGGCTTTCACAAATAACGAAGAGATTGGCCAACAAACTTTGACGTCAAATTAGGGCGTTCTGGTGCCTTAACTCGGAGCCTGACAAACATTAGCGAAGAAAGGGTTTGCTGAGTTAAAGATTGCAAAGGGACGGCGATTTTACAAAAGCAGACGCACAAGTGTGAAATAGTGGGTCAATCGGGATGAAAACAGTATGACAACAGCAACCTATGCTATGCGCCTTGAGACCCATCACAATATAGCAAAGTAACAAGCTGTGTCGACTGGCGTTGATAGCATTCTGTGGTGGCTTAGCACATGCACACGTACGTAGTCACATCACCTACACAGGTTTACCATGTTGTTGCGCAATACCCTTTACGACATTTGTTCCAATCTTACAAGGTTATGCTCTTGCAGTATCGCATTCTTGTGAATTATTCCTTACAAATTTTAATAGCGTGACGGGATCTTCCTTTTTTTCACACGTAACAATAACATACAATTTGTTATAAGCAATGTGCCAAGATACAGAATAACATGCTCCAAGGGCAGGTTACTTTTGTTACTCACTTGTACATTGGAACGTACTTGGATTGCCGTCGACAGCGTTGCTAGCAGCGTATACGCCTTGATAAGTGCTACTTTGCAAAGTAGGTTTTCCAGAAACAGAAATAGCTGAAAATGAAAATGTCCAAACGCTGTAATAGACGTGGAAATCGAGTACAGAAAGTTAAATTATCAGCCAAAGGTACACTCCTCCCTCACTCGAGCACCTTGCTTAAAAGAACCCTTTATCGGCAGGTTTTTAAATATAATAATAGTTTATTCAGGCAAATTAAAAAATTACTATCCTGCATAACAATGGGCTCATTTATTGCTTTCAGTAAACAGTCTTGTAGGGTAGTGAGATGTACAGAGAATTTAACCGTAGTCTAAACCTACCAGCAAATTCGCCGAGCACGCAGTGGCATCGGTGTGCAAGGATGAGAGCAAGTAGCCACTGGAACACCATTGTCTCTACAGAGTCAAATGAGAAGCCTAGCCTGTCTATGTTTGCTTCAAAATGGCAGGATTGTTCTATCAACGAAAGTATTTTCCCTTTCAAGACAATTCCATATAGTTTAAGTATTCATATAAATGGACAACACTGGGGCACCGATATCGTATACTGAGGGCATGAACGAGTCGAATAGCTTGGTTATTGCATTAAAAAATCAACCACCATTAGGCTATTTTGTTTTGACAACCTCTTAAAACATTCACGGTTGAAGACTAGTTTTGGCAATAACAGAAATGGGTGGTGAAAAGGACGTATAAGCACTCTTCCCCCGATGCTGGAGAGAAAAGAAAAAAGACCGAAGGTAGTAAATTACGTATATCTTTTCAGGATAAGAGGGGTGCGTAATATTCAAGATACGGCTAATTTCCCACACTCTTTACTGGACTTCAAATTGGAGTCCATTATTGCAACTACCAGTAGGCTGTACATGTAAATCTTCATCATTTGTAGCAGTCGGTGTTGCTGCCGGAGTGAGGTATCCTTTAATCAAGAGTACGGGAGGCTCAACAACTTTAAATTGTTCTCGATAAAATTAGATTACGCTTGACAACTGGAAAGGCGTCTTTTCCATATGTACGTCAACACGTACTTGCGCCAAGCGTTGAATATCCGTCAAAATTGCTCTTGGAGCGATTCCGACGGCCGAACGCAACGCACACGTGTGTTTTGTTCACGAAACCCACGAAAGCATCGTGTACACAAGGCATCTCATTATGGAAAGGCCCCTTAAACCGGATATGCTCAGCTAAAGTTGGCTATGAACGCCCCAGGGTGATGAGTCAAAGCCTTGTTTTGCGCGTGCGTGAACAGCGTCGTGATTTAGTCGAACCTAGGGATTATGCCTCCTTCCGCCCCCAGTTGTTTTGAAATATGACAAAGTGTAGTTTGAAATAAGCTAGAGTTTTATGGTTTGACTGACTAGGTGGATTCACCAAAATGGGTGTTTGAACACTCACATGCCCACGTGCAAGGACGTCCAAATGTTTTGTAGAAGACTCCTTCAAACCCAGACTTAAGTGTGCGTTCTCTTCTGAATCGTTTTGCAAAGACCGGGACACTTTCCACAATTATTTCCTTGAAATACTCAGTTCTTCACAATAGATCAAAATCGAAATGTTAACGGTACCCATTTGAAGTTTTGAGTGTACCTGTGAGAAAATGTGCTATTTTGAAACTATTTCATTGCAAAAGAAAAACAATCATAATCATGTCAAAGGATGGGTGTAGTCACAAACTTGATCAAGCACTAGTTTTAATTGGAAACCGCTTTCCGACTCAGACTTTAATTGTTTGGTAGACAAAAATTAAAACAAACTCTGGTATTACATTGATATACAAGATAACAGTACTCCGCAGTTAGAGAGAAATGCAATTGAACTGCAGGCGTCTTATGCTACACGAAATTTTGGGTTCTCTGCGTATTTCGGTCTTAATGTACTTGTATAGTTTGTTTTTCCTTTGGTGATTTCATTCAGTCTCTTTAATTTAAGTAAGATTTAAAACTCTGCATGGTGGAAGTACATGTAGTACATATGATAAGGATTTGCGGGTACAAATCGGTTGGCGTTCTATGAAACAAAACTGTGACAGGTTGAAGACTTAATGAGAATTTGACAATCAAGGCGCAAACAGGCACGAGTGTAAAATATTTTATCGCACAAATGTAGTGCTATAGAGTCGCACGACATGTATGTGAACAACAGTTGAGTTCTGGCCGAAATTGTGTAATTTTGGCGAGTCAAAGTTAAAAATTTCGCTAGATTTGCGGATTTCTCTTAACTTTGTGTCTCCAACTAGTCGCAAGCTGTCGCAGCCCATTTCAACAGGGCTTCATATTGGCAGCTAACCAGTCTACCCAGGCTTGCAAAGAGTACTTTAATGCACCTCAGTAACTACGGCGGTAGTCGTTCCCTCTTCAAGGTCCAGCGGTCTCGCTGCCAAGAAGTGCAACAAGGTAATAAGACGACTGATGCTCAATGATCCGTACAGCTTCAATTTATAGCTAAAACACGCACCTGATGCCACCAGGTCAAAGTGTTCAAAGTTTGCAGCAAAGATGAAGGCTGCCTTAGTTTACAAACTAGAATCCTGGCAAAATCTCGTTGGGCCCCGGACCCCTCTCAATGTTAATCGGTTTGATGCGCGGCCTGTGTCCGAGCAAGTCGCTATGAAGGACTGATGGCCGTGCACAAATTTTAGTGAGGGATATACGTCACATGGGGTCACAGCTGATGATGGGCAGAGCATTGTGGGTAAATATCTGTCAGGCGAACGAGAGAGCTCAAAGATTTACACAAGCGGCGGTTATCAATTCGATAGTTTTTCCTTTTCCTTCCTTATTGTTGAGAATATTCTCACTACATTTTATTCGCCCATCCAAATTTGATCAAGACAACGAATAATTTGAAATATATCACCAAAAGACACTTGACCACTGATACTAATGAGAAGATTAATTACCGCACTGTGATTGTTCCGAGGCCATGCTTTTACTATAGTCGAGACTTTGCGTCAGTTAAACGGTTCTATATGGCGTGCATTTTTTGGTGGGGGAGATTCAGTCTTTGAAAATATAAGGGGAGCGGGCCGCGCGTCTGGCACGCCCGCCTCTAAATCCGCAGGTGTACAAATGAAAATACGACAATGTAAGGTCTAAGATGTTGAAAGTGAATTATGATATGACAGGAAAAGTCTTTGTTCAACCACATCTTATAGGGAAGGAATTTGTTGTAAAGAGGTTCTCTTCACAGGATAATGTGTCTGAAGAGCCACACTCCACAGATCAGATCCACAACACTATATCTTATTTATTTAGCAGCCTTGTTCGGCTGTCATTTTATGCTAGTAAAGAAATCGAGAGAAAACGCTCCAAAAGGATGGGAAGGGAGGAAGTGCGGTGGGCCGGGAACCCCGAGACCCCGGAAGATTCCCATATGGAAGCCGCTCAATGCGATTCCTTGCGAATTTCAGGAATCCGTGCACCGGAATGCTTGGTTAACACCACATAACTTTTGGATTTTCCCCACACTGCGTTTTTGTGGCAATTCTGCGGCAATTTTCTAGGTTTATATACAGTGAGCTAAGGGATTGATACTGATTTAGGTTTATTTGTAATCTTAATTTCCTACATGAAACCGATCCTAACCGTGTTCCATTTCTTCTGTAAGTGATCTCAGTATGAAAGCTGTGAGGTGTTTAGTGAACGAGTATTATTGATGATTCAACAGTAACAGATCCAGGGGTAGGACAGTCGGGCGGCACTCACCTCCCAATTTTATTGATGGAAATACATTTACAGTATTTGTTATAACAATAAATTTCGTTTGCTTCCAACTGTAGAATAATTTAATTTTACGATGCCAAATCAGTAAAGCTTTAGGTTTTACCATTTGTCGCTGCCAAATGCGCATAGTTTTCCACCACGATAACCCATGTTACATTTATAACCAGGTTTAGAGCTTTGAGATGAAAAAAGAAGATTTTCTTTGAACCTTTCGTTTTACAGAAACTTTGCTCAATGACTTTTAATGGCATGTAGATCAAGATTAATAACAATAACTTGAATGACATGAAAAGGTACACTGAATACAACATTTATGTGTGCAGCAAATGTTCTTCATAACCTAACAAAGTAACATCACTTGCACTTTAGTCCCCAAATAATCTATGCATAAAAATATTCAACTATTTACTTAGTTGAGCCTGTAAGCTGGAATGAAGAATACTTGATACATGTCCGCCAAAAACTGTTCAAATACTAGGAACAACAATAAACCAATCTTTATGTACATATATCCTTAACCTCCTCTTAAGCATGTTATCTTGGACATGTAAATGATTTAACATGAGCAGTCCTTGTAATTAAAAAAAATGTGCAAAAATCTTCGGTCATTATCATAAATTCTTATTCTCATACCTCACATTTTATGTAAAAACGGTGAACTTATCTGCAGAATTCTGCATTCACGACTAAGTACTTGTGCATTCAGTCCATTCGTCTGCATTTTCCTGGTTGTTTCCCTTATTTAAACTCTACAAATCTACACGTTCCAGTTTGCGCACGTATTCTCAATTCCGTGATTGGTTTTTTGTGTACTTTAAAAATAGATCCCAATACGAGAGAAAATTTAAAACGCCAATAGTGTGAAGTCAATAATACAAATGAATACAATCCCCTGTGACAATTTTGATCTTCAGACAACTTTTTGATTTCGTTATACTACGTGCATCTTAAATTTGCCATAGAGTAAATATATTAAAATTATGTAAAAGCACAACTGGTTAAAAAATAAAAACACATCACCCGCAAAACAGACAAGCATAGACTGCGGAGTCGCTGTTCTGTACAGCATTGATATCCGCAGAATGAATGTTGTAAAGCCGGCACTGTTTTCCAGGCGCTATGTCGAAGGACAAGCAGCCGGCCTTGTTGAGGCATCGGAGCGCGCAGAACTGCGGAGTTCCTGCAGCCACGGTGGCTAGGAGCTGGCTCGGGTTGGAGATCAAGCCATCTTGGTGTAGCAGTCTGAAGGTGGCTGGTTTCCACGCAGGTCCTGATAGAATAATGGAAGAAAAACCTTCAAAATAAAGTATGGTAGTTGCTGTAAGGCATCGTGGAGTTTTAATTAACTGAACATGCCGACCCGAGATCTCGTTAGCAGAGACTTTCACGTATGCAAAATGGCGGAAGTTTGGATCAATGGCGCCTTTCCATATGAGCGTCAATACTTGGGCCAAGCGTTGCGTAGCCTAATCGCTTTCACCCCTTTTGTATCCTTTCTTTTCTTTCATTTCTTTTGCTCCTTCCATTTCCCCTTTTCATTTCAATTTGTCTAGCGGGTGAGAAGAGAAAGTCTCCTCCCTCCAATGTACAACGCCCATAATGGAGTACCACTGGAGAAGAATTTTATCGTATTTTAATCGAGTCAGCCTGATTCCTACTCAGAGTGGAGGCCATGTTGAAAAGTTGATTAATCCGAAATAGGGACATTGTTGATACAAGTTTGACATTTCTACGATCCAGAAATCGAGATAGCTAGCCCTACTGCGGGATTAATTGTCAAATTTGCACGCTACATGTCCGAATCAACTGGCTCCGACTAAAGTAACACGACGGGGGTGTCTGTTTACTTATCCGTCTGCTTATTTGTCTTCAGGCGCTTTTTCATTGCATACATTTTTTTGCTGCGTTGCGTACACGATGCGTGCATGCGTTTCAACTGTACGGACACAAAAATCGACTCCATTTACATAACATTATCAAACGTGTGCGTTGCGTTCGGCCGTCAAAATCGACCTGGCAACGATTTTGGCGGATGGACCCTACCAATTTGCCTGGATGAGAACCTCAACAACAGGCTTAACCTTTAAAACGGCTGTGCCACTGGCAAAGTGCACTTTCCAGTGACGTACTAGTCTTCGGCCAAGCTGTGCGCGTACCTCGTGATCTAAACGGTTGCCTTGAGTAAAGGCTAATACCCATAGAAGAGACATGCGGCATCCGTAAGTACGCGCAGTTACAGTTCCGCGGTTCCGCTTTCCGCTCGGCAAGAAACCATTAGAGAGCGACAGAGTATACTCAGAGATGTAAAAATATCTTCCCTTGTGGAAAGATATAGAAAGATTAACATGGGAAAAGCAGTGCGAGTCAGGTCTCTATTTCCAAAAGGAAACGTCAGATTACCTGACATCACGGTAAAGGTGCCTTCCCGCGTGTACGTCAATACTTGCGCCAAGCGCTGTATATCCGTCAAAATCGCTCACGGGGAGATTTTGACGAACGCAACGCAAACGTGTGCTATGTTAATGGAGTCCATTTTTATGTCGGTAAAAGTGAAATGCATGAACGCATCATACGCAACGCACCAAAATACGTACATATGGAAAGGCGCCTTAATTCGAACACGTTCGGTGCGTGTGAGTTTGCGCACGGTCTACGTACTTTCTAAATGAAAAATTGTTAAAAATTACTCTCGAAAAGAATGAGTTTCTCATAAAAACCACTCCAAATGACTGAAAAATAACTCTAAAAGAGTGAAGTCTACTCTTTCAATACGACTGGTCCACAAGAGTGCGCCTGCAAGTGTTTGCAACGCGTTGACCAATCACAGTGCGCGAAATCTGTCAGCCGAATACGCGGTTGGAAAGGGTTGACAGATTTAGCGCCTTGTGATTGGTCAGCACGTTGCAAACTCTTGGAGGCCCATAGATTATCCATCAGGGCATCCTTTTTATATCCTATGATTCTTATTTCCGACCGACCCTATTTTGGGCTCCCCATCACGGGAAAAGTGCTTTTCCCCCCGGCGACCCTGCTGAAAAGACCTACGCCCCCCCCAAAAAAAAACCGAAAAATAATGAAGGGAAAACAGCGACGGTCGGCGTTCGCGTGAACATTCGGTATACAGCACCTTTCCGTGGCCCACTGAGGTTCGTGAATAGCCTTACACTTGTCTTGACCCGGACTCGTAGAATGAGATGTTTAATGTGAGCAGCATGGTACCGACCAACAGCATTAGACTTCCTCAGTCCAGCGAGGTATGTTTTGTGGCTTCGAGTAAACAATAAGAACATGTATACCCCATTTGCATGCAAGTATACACACAAAACGTGTTTTTTTCGATTTTTTAAAATACATTTATCTTTGTTTAATACTTATGTATATCAAAAATGCAGAGAGAACGAAAGGGACCCTGTACACGGAACATTGAGGTTTATTCAGTCATTTATACACCAGCAACATGAAATATTTTGAAGGATTTTTGGGGGGACCGACCGACCTTATCTGAAGTGGTAAAAGAAATGAGAACCACAGTATTTAATAAGGGTGCTCTTAAATGAAATCGCCCGTATTAAGAAGCCACGTTGCAATCTCCGACACCACAAACTGACAGTGACACTCATCGGCAAGCGGGCGTCAGCTTGTGAAACCTGACGCACGCACATCTTGGAACTAACGCGAAAGAGACTGATTTTTGTTTTCACGAGGTGACACCCGAGCCCGTTTGGGCAATACAGGGCGGAGAAAAATACTTGGAAAGGTTTGCCAAGGCGTGGTTCTTGAGCACGTGAAATCACCTTTTAACTTTCGGGACTGCGGTTTGGTGTTGTTCTGTTTTTTATTGCATGGTTTTATTTATTAGGGGCTACACAAAAGTTGGAAGGCGGGGTCTATCTCTCTTTTCACATTTGGAAGGAAAGTATTTAGGGGAACATTACTTTCTGAGTAACAACTGTTAGCAATTATTTGCTTAATTACCTCCATTTTAAATTTCAATGAACCCACTCTAACCTTTGATTCTCATTTGGTCGAAACATCGATGTCAAACAGGTGTATCAAGCAGGTGTTCCATGGCACAATGCGAACGCCAGTATTGACATATACCTTGCATAATATCATTAGTGGTATACATCCGTGTGCAAAGTATTTGTAAGCACCCTAGTTGCGGAAAGCCCAACCATTGGAAGATGCCGAAGCGTTTCTCAGTGGTTCGAGTGGTCAAAGCGCCCAGTTTGCACAAGCGTAAGTTGACATTATCGAATGACCAACAACCACAGAGCTATAGATACACGTTGCACTTTTAGCATGCTCAGTTGAAATATTAAAATACTAGGGTTTCTGTCTTCACTATAGCTATATACATGTATAGCTCTGTGGTCTTTACGGAAACCCAAATCACTTTTAGCTGCCGCAACTGACAAAGGACTTACTGCATTCTTTTATCACAGGTTGCCTAGGTTCAAACATGTCAACCGTCACCTCAGCAACATTCACAAAATATCCATAGGTAGAAACGTCCTTGACCAGTGAGACGTATCTTGCCTTCCGAGGTGGATCACACAAGAACACGTGCACCGCCCCTGGATAGGAATCGTTGCTGTCTACCGTCGAGCCGCAAGGTTGGTGCAAGGAGACGTCACTGGTTAGGCCTGTTTGAGCTTCTGTACCTTCAAAGTAAACTCCACCTGAAATGGAAGGCGGGAAAGGAGGTTTACGTGCATTCCAGAATGGTATTCGTTAACTGCGGGCTCCTGGGTGCACTGGGCACACGACCAGCAGGAGTACAACCTGTGGGCTAGACTTCAACCCTCGAGTGAATATAAAACAAGTACGTATAGGTTTTAACACCTTGATACACAAAGCTGAAATTGAAAAGAAAGCATGAGAAGCTGGTGCAACAAAGTCACTCCTTGAATACAAAAATTTGGGACGCCAGACGCTGACTGTTTCTTTTTTTGTTGTTTGTTTGTTTTCCAATTGCAGTTCCAGAGTAATGTGCACCCAACAATCTCAATCTCCTCTTCCCATTGGCTCCTGTGCAGCTTCGCCATAACCTTGTAATCATTTTTACTAATGTTGAAATCAAATTAATACACTGGTCTTATACTTCAGCCTTTTACATACGTGCACTTACACAACAGGTGGGTGCTTCTGTGACCAAAAATGGGGCTACACTGAGCAGAGAAGAATCTATTTCCGGGGTATTGTGTTTATGGAGCTCAAGCTGCATTTACGGAGGCGAAACCTACATTTTGGAGAAGGAAATCCGGAAATTACCTGCACCATTTCTGTTTGTGGCTCTGATTCGTCCCACGTTGTATTCGGCCTGCAAGTCTAATCGCCACCACGGATTTTGATCGCTTTGGCCTGGTATTGGGCAAGGCATTAATTTTGTTATTATGACTTGGAATATGCATGGATCCCAATACGACGCTTTTAGCGTCGATCTGCGCACTTCCGCGTTTGAAAACGAGGCTGTATGTGTCAGCTTCAATTCTTAATACGATCAGACGCTTCAAAGTAAGGAGTCAAGACGCAAAATACATGAAGGTATGTTAAATTCAGACTTTTCAGGTTGAAAGTGTTTGTAGAAGAGTCTTTCAGGAACACTCGACACGTAAAATCCAAAGAAAAATAGCGACAATTGACCGCGAACTAACGTACCTGCGATGGTCGTGTATCTTGTACAGTGGGCGTGGTTTAAACTGAAGTGGCGTAACACTTACGAACCGGATACTCCATGTACTGTGTGGACTCCGCGGGCGCGCGCGACAAAGTTCAACGCAGAGAGCCTCGGTTTCGATGCAGATATGCGCAGACGGCGCTAATGTAAAATCCCTCTATTGGACATTATCTTTGAAAAAGGAAATTGGTTTATTGGTGGTTTGCAGTGGAATCACTGTCACTGTGCTATTCAAGGGTGATCTGGCGTCTTTCACAAATAACGAAGATATTCAACAACAAAATTTTGACGTTAAACTAGGGCGATCTGGTACCCTGACTCGGAGACAAACATTAGCCAAGCCCGGGTTTGTGGAGTAGGAAATCGCAAAGGGACGGCAATTTTACAAAAGTAGACGCACAAGTGTGAAATAGTGGGTTAGCGGGATGAAAACTGTATTTAAAAATGGACAACAGCAACTTATGCTATGCGCCTTAAGACCGATCACAATATAGCAAAGTAAGCCTGGTTTCCATATCGACGTAAGAAACGCAGAAAGCAACACAATCAAGACACAAACTGCAACACAAACATATGGAAACGTGTCAAACGGAAGTATCGCCAATAAAGCCCGGTTTCTATAGGCCTATAGTCGTTTGTAACGCAGACGGTTCGGAAGACGTCAAGATGCAGACAGTCGTGGAAGAGACACTGTGCGACGTCATTCCACCAAAAAACTTAAACAAAATGGCGCCCAAAGCTCGGAAGACTTTTGCCCAAAAATGCCTTTTTAGGTGGTAATGTTGCCTCTTGAAGCCAAACTGATACTCCAGTTTGATGTAATTTGTCAATGGTCAGTAATTTTGTTGACGATTGCGGCTGCATATGCTAGCAATAAAGAGAAAATTGACAAAATGAGTGGTACTAAGCAAGAGAAACATTGTTTTACGCCCGTCATGCCAGCGTGCGTGTCTGTATAGGCCTACTCAGCGACTCGACGAAGACAGTCGGAAAAGTTGAACCAGGCTCACCTTTGCAGATCCGTTTGGCATATGCAGCAAGGTATGAGACGGAGAGAACCCCCCCTGCTTTGTGTTGGTCATTGTCTCGCAGGAATCTGGGGAATTCCTTTCTGACATCTTAGGGGGATATGTGTTAAGTAACAATAGACTGGAATGTGTATAGGGATTGGACATGTTGGGGGGCGTACCCCTCGGTCTCATTTCTTGCTGGGTATACGTTTGGGGCTGGTTTGCGTCAGGTGGCGACGCTTCTGTTTGACATATTTCCATTTGTCCGCGTAGCAGTTTGTGTCTTGATTGCGTTAACTGTGTTTCTCACTTCGATATGGAAACTAGGCTTAACTCAAACTAGCCTTCGACGAATCGAAACAGTTGAGCCCAGTTCAACCTTGCCGACTGTCTGCGTTGAGTCGCTGAGTAGTCCTATACAAACACGCACACTGGCATGACGGACGTACAACGATGTTTCTCTCGCTTAGTACCACTCATTTTGTCCATTTCCCCCCTATTAATAGCATCTTGACGCTTGCGTCTTGACGCCTTGCAGACCGTCTGCGTTACAAATCACCATATGGAAGCCAGGCTGAAAAAGCTGTGGGATTCATGGACTGGTGTTGATATCATTCTGTGGTGGCTTGGCACATGCACACGTACTCACATCGCCTACACAGGTTTACCATGTTGTCGCACAATACCCTTTACCATTTTTGAGACATGTAATTTTACAAGGTTATGCTCTCGCAGTATCTCATTCTTATGTTATTCTGTACCTTGATACATTGCTTATAAACCATGCATATAGTTGTTATGTTTGAAAAAAAGTGAGATAACTTTAATCCCCTCACGCTGTTAAACTTAAGTAAGGAATAGTGTACAAGTCTTGTTACTTTTGTTATATACTCACTTGTACATTGGAACGTATTTGGATTACCGTCAGTAGCGTAGCTTGCACTGTAAATGCCTTGATAAATGCTGCTTTGCAAAGTAGGTTTTCCAAAAACAGAAATAGCTGAAAATGAAAAAGTTCAAACGTTGTAATAGACATGGAAATCGAGTACAGAAAATTAAATTATCAGGCTGAGCCAAAGGTACACTCCTCCCTCACTCCAGCACCTTGCTTAGAAGAACCCATTACTGAAAGAAAGAATTATTATAATAACAGTTCAATTAGGCAAAAATTTATCATACACAACAATGGGCTCATTCTATAAAGCAAAACAAAACATTTTCGCTTTCAGTAAACAGTCCTGTGGTAGAGATTTGCAAAGAACTCAGCAGCAGTCTAAACCTACCAGTAAATTCGCCGGGCACGCAAAGGCATCGTCGTGCAAAGTTGAGAGCAAGTAGACACTGGAACACCATTGTCTTCACAGAGTCAAATGAGAAGCCTGGCCGGCCCATGTTTTCTTCAAAATGGCAATATCTTTCCACCAGCGAAAGTATTTTCCCTTTCATGGCAATTCCATAGTTTATTTACGTTTATGTACGTGGACGACACTGAGGCACAAATATCGTATACTGAGGGCGCACACGCGGAATATATTGCATTAGAAAAATTCAAGACACTTTAGAAAGGCTGTTTATGTATAACGGTCGGTTTTTAATGGCATTAAAGCTCCATTTCCCACAAAATTACCACTCCAGGGTAATTAAAGGGATTGAATTATCCCCGATAAAACTGGCACATCCTAATTGCTCCCATTCCTCCACCATTAGGCTATCTTGCTTTGATAACCTCCCAAAAAGTAACGATTTAACGATGGTTGATGACTAGTTTGGAATGGGGCAATAACCGGAATGATGATGAGAAAGACGTATAAGCACTCTTCCCCTAATGCTGGAGAAAAAAATTAAAGGGTAACAGAAATTGAAGACATTTAGTCTAAGAAATACTGAGAACTGAGAAAGTGCTTGAAGATGGACCAAAGTACATCGAACACGCACAACGTGCTATTGCAAGCGTGGAATACTGCATGTACATGTACAGTGCACAATGTACATGTACACTGTACATGGCAGCGTTCTGGCGATGACGTCATCCAATCAGCCTAGGAGCGCGAACGGCCAAATTGGGATTTTTTTGTGGGTGCAGGATCTTTTTATTCATATTTGGGTCACAATTAATAGGGTAAACATTAAATGTATGATGTTTTGAAATGTTTACGTATTTGTTACTATTTTGAAATACTTCACGTGAACGAAATAATTATTTCCAATTTCTGTTGCCTTTTAAAAGACCGAAGACATTATGCACTTAATTGCCTCAAGATAACAGAGGCGCGTAATATTCAAGATAAGGCTTATTTCCGACACTCTTTACTGGACTTCAAATTGGAGTCCTTTAATTAATGCAACTACCTGTTGGCTATACATGTAAATATTCATAATTTGTAGCGGTCGGGCGTATCCAGCATCCAGAGTATGGGATGGTAACCAATTTTAAATTGCTCTCGGCGCTTGACAACTGCAAAGGCGCCTTTCCATATGTACGTCAACACTTGCGCCAAGCTTTGTGTATCTTTCCACATCGGTCCAGGAGCGATTCTGACGGTGGAATGCCAATTAAGCCAATTTTTGTGTCCGTGAAAGTGAAACACATGATAGCATCGTGTACACAACGCATCTCAAAAACGTAATATGGGAAAGCTCCTTAAGCTGGATATGCCAAGCTAAAGTTGGCTATGAACCCTCCGGGTTAAAGCGTCAAAGCATTGTTTCGCGCATGCATGAACATTGTAGTGATTTAGTCCAAACTTTGAATTATGTTGTTTTAAATATAACACAGTTTAGTTTGAAATACGCTAGAGTATCATGGTTTGGCTAACCAGTAGATGGATTTACCAGAATGAGTGTTTCAACACTCACCTGCTCCCGTAAAAGGACATCCAAATGTTTTTGCAGAAGACTCATTCAGGCTCAGATTTTAATCGTGCGCTTTCTTCTAAATCGTTTCGTGAAGACCGGGACATTTTCCACAATTAGTTCCTTGAAATAATCAGTGTCTCACACTAGATCAAAATTTCTGTACCCATCTGAAGTTTTGAGTGTACCTGTCAAAAATGTGCTACTTTGAAACTCTTTCATTGCAAGAAAAGACCAATCATGACCATATCATGGACATAATCATGTCAAAGGATGGGTGTAGTTATAGCTTGTAAAATCTGACAGGTGCAAGAAGGAAAACTCGACCAAGCACTAGTCCTAATTGGAAAACGCTTTCAGATTTCGACTTTAATTATTTGGTAGACGAAACCTGAAACAGAATTCTGGTAATTATATTTATATACAACGTAACAGTATTCCGGAGTTACAGAAAATTTCAATTAAATTGTACAGTTTGTTTTTCCTTCATTGATTGAATTCAGTTTCTTTAAATTAAGTAAGATTTGAAACTTTGCATGGTGGAAGTACATGTGGTACATATGGTAAGGATTTGCGGGTACACCATGGGATCTTATCTCTTTAAGAAAAAAGAACTAGTAAGTGTCAGCTCGATGTTTCGAACAGGAAGGCACTCACTGGTTCTCTTCAGAACCCTACCTCTTTTGAAAGAGATAGACCCCACGGTGTACCTGCAAATCCTTACCATATACATGCATGTCTGACTCAATTTCGTCAGTTTACCGCATGTTCTCCCCGTCCCTGTAAGTGTCAGCCTCTCTTCAAGTAGGTAAAAATTCCAAGCTTTATCAGCTGAATTCAGCAAAACAAGTGTAAATTTTTGTTGGGTAAGAAATTGTGTCACAGGCCTGGGGTGCATATCATAGTTGCCATGCAATCGCCAGTGGACAGTGCTCCTCGGGACCAATACGGGGAAGCTGAGAGGGAGGGAGTGAAAGGTAACCTTGCTCCCTGGGTGTATAAACTATATTCTTAAATTTGTGGACAGTTACAGATACACAGCTTGTGCGGTCAACTCGACGACTTTTTACCAACACGTGAGCTATCTTTATTCAGTCATACCTTAGCAAAGTCGTTCAGACAAAGCAGTTTTAGACAACTCACATTTTCATTAGCAGATCACACTTCACGGTGCCTGCAGTTTGAACATTCTTACCATTACTCATACTGAGTGAACATAAATTGCGTCGTAAGTAAACAACAATTGCTGTTTTGAGTCAACTTTTTGTTGTTTTTGACCTGGTACATTTATTAATCACTATTTTGACTCATGAAAGTTGTCTTCAGAGAGTTTAAAGCTGTAAAGACTGACTACGGACAACTAAGAGAGAGTAGGATTCTGAAAAGTACCAAAAATGGCATTTATTACATATTGAAAATTCAGTTGTGTGTAGGGAAAAGTTCTCATAACCAAGAAACAGGCTTTCATAATAACTTGTCTCTCATTGGCATATCTCCGTCGTACGATGGCGCTACAGAATAAACCCACACATAGGCTGCATCCGAATTTGTTGGCTAGGGCTAGGTCTAGGTCTTCACTCCATTGGAAATGCGCGGAGACGCGCAGACCTAGCTACAGCTCTGGATACCCGTTTCGGACGCGGCTGAATTTCAAAGCATTGCATCACACTGATGAATTGCACCATCATTGACGAACGTTTAATAATCTAATTCTTGCCAATTGTTTCTTGAGGTGAGCTGTAGCTCTGTGGATCGAATATGAGACTAAAGCAAATTCTCTCACCACCCTAACTTCTCAGTAAGGGTACGAGACCGCTGGGCCAACTCGATACTCACCTTTTTCTGTTTCGGTTCTTTTTTTAATCTGAAACTTCATATTTATTTTTCTCTTGTTCCAATCGTTTAAAACTACTTAAGCGTTTTCTTTGTTGTGAAAATTCAAAATAAACTCAAAAAAGTATGTTTAAATTACCATGGTAGCCCTTTTTACCCTCTATGTAATTCAGTAGTTTAATTTATCCCAGTCCGAGACAATGCACTGATCAACAACTTGTCCGAGTACAATGCTTGTGAGCAGAATCAGAAATTGATTGTTAATTTGATTTATAATTGTGCATAACCTTGGATTCTCACCGTTTCATGATTATCCAACCCTACCCGCCTCTACTTCCATCGGATCAATCCCCAGCCCCATTTGAAGGGTTTCTTTCCAAAATGGCATATCCATTTGAAAAACATGCAAAATTTACACAATTATGAAGGATTGAAGAGCTTTAGCCGTGTACAATGTGTCCCTAAACTTCTTTTCACTATTTTGACTCATGCCATAAAACTGTAGACACTGACTGCAGGAAACTGAGAGAGAGAAGCATTCTGAAAAGTACCGAAATGGCGCTTATCACATATTGAAAATTCAGTTGTGTGTAGGGAAAAGTTCTCACGACCCAGAAACGGACACAGATTTACTACGTCCTATCCTTAGGATGTCTTATTTCTTTTCTTTTTTAATGTTATAACAGATTGACGCAGCGACTGCGAATGGCCTAAAACAAACTACCCAGCTCTGAGCTTTTACAGCACTTTTCGCTTCACTATCTGCCAAAAAAACCTTTTCATACCTTACGTAAAACATACGGTGCTCTCAAACTTACGACGAGACAATCATTTTCTTTTTACGTATATGCCAGGAGAGTTAATCATTCTCGGGGGCGTACCCGCCCTGCCTTCGTTTGAGAAAAGCCAACCATCGAAGAATCGACCAGGCCACAATGCATCCTTTTGCTCTAAATGGCCAAACTAATTTGCAAAATATTTGCGCAACCGTTTCCAAAGCTCCTGCCAAAATGTAAAGAGGATGGTAGAAATGTGGTTCGCCGAGTGTTACGCAACATCTTCATTCTCACATTGTGTGTAACTCCCATTCACCGAGGGAGTCTTTTCGTTGAGTATCACGTGGTCGTCGATCGGCACAATGCGCGAAATTTGAAGTATCTGCATTAACACGTTGAAAAGGGTGGTCGCGCACAGGTCTGCTGTGCATTGTGTTAAACTGCATGCCTCTTAATGCAGGCTAGCTAACCAGGCTTTACGTGCATTTGGTCTCCAGTCCATACTCGTTCTGTCATGTTTTCGCCAGGTTTTCTCCTGATACGGCGGTTTCCTCTAAAACGGGACCTTCTTCCTAACTCTGTAATTTGATGCTAATGAACGTTGGCCCGAATAGCCCAAGTAGCTAAAAATGCCATTGGATTTGAAATACAACACACAACAGGCTCAGCGGTAGTGATTTCCAACCTGCATGCTGCTGGTCGTGATGTTCAAGGTTTGTGGGTGTGTGTATAGATGGATACACAGTGCAGGTGAGCTGATAACAAAAACATGACATCTTTCCATGAAAATGTGTTGCAGCTTTTAGGGACCGAGTGGGAAGTCGGAAACTTGCAGTTATTACAGCTAATACAGCAAGATGTGCCGATCCTTGCGCTTTAGTCATTTTTCTTTTTTTGCTGACTGGATGTGCAACTGCCTGGCTGACTGGATGTGCGACTGCCCGATGACTAAGTTGAGTATTTTTTTATCTTCTTTTTGTTCCGGGTAGCAGGGGTAGCTCTTGCTACCCTCAGGAAGTGATCGGCCCTGCCCTTGCGAGATCACGTTTGTCCTGTTATCTGTTGTCTGCGTTTTGTGAGTCATTCGTTTAATTAGGTGCTTATTTTTTGGCTATTTAATTCCTCTGAAATTGTTGTTTTTTCATGTTTAATTCCTCTAAAACTGTTGGTCTTTCACGTTTAAACTTGCGCTTTAGTCTTTTTTGTTTTTCTGCAGATACTGACTGGATGTGCGACTGCCTGGCTGACTGGATGTGCGACGGCCCGATGACTAAGTTGAGTAGTTTATCTTTTTTCTGTTCCGGGTAGCAGGGGTAGCTCTTGCTACCCTCAGGAAGTGATCGGCCCTGCCCTTGCGAGATCACGTTTGTCCTGTTATCTGTTGTCTGCGTTTTGTGAGTCATTCGTTTAATTAGGTGCTTATTTTTTGGCTATTTAATTCCTCTGAAATTGTTGTTTTTTCATGTTTAAGTCCTCTAAAATTGTTGATTTTTCACGTTTAAACTTGCGCTTTAGTCTTTTTTGTTTTTCTGCAGATACTGACTGGATGTGCGACTGCCTGGCTGACTGGATGTGCGACTGCCCGATGACCAAGTTGAGTAGTTTATCTTTTTTTCTGTTCTGGGTAGCAGGGGTAGCTCTTGCTACCCTCAGGAAGTGATCGGCCCTGCCCTTGCGAGATCACGTTTGTCCTGTTATCTGTTGTCTGCGTTTTGTGAGTCATTCGTTTAATTAGGTGCTTATTTTTTGGCTATTTAATTCCTCTGAAATTGTTGTTTTTTCATGTTTAAGTCCTCTAAAATTGTTGATTTTTCACGTTTAAACTTGCGCTTTAGTCTTTTTTGTTTTTCTGCAGATACTGACTGGATGTGCGACTGCCTGGCTGACTGGATGTGCGACTGCCCGATGACCAAGTTGAGTAGTTTATCTTTTTTTCTGTTCCGGGTAGCAGGGGTAGCTCTTGCTACCCTCAGGAAGTGATCGGCCCTGCCCTTGCGAGATCACGTTTGTCTTGTTATCTGTTGTCTGCGTTTTGTGAGTCATTCGTTTATTTAGGTGCTTATTTTTTGGCTATTTAATTCCTCTGAAATTGTTGTTTTTTTATGTTTAAGTCCTCTAAAATTGTTGATTTTTCACGTTTAAACTTGCGCTTTAGTCTTTTTTGTTTTTCTGCAGATACTGACTGGATGTGCGACTGCCTGGCTGACTGGATGTGCGACTGCCCGATGACTAAGTTGAGTATTTTTTTATCTTCTTTTTGTTCCGGGTAGCAGGGGTAGCTCTTGCTACCCTCAGGAAGTGATCGGCCCTGCCCTTGCGAGATCACGTTTGTCCTGTTATCTGTTGTCTGCGTTTTGTGAGTCATTCGTTTAATTAGGTGCTTATTTTTTGGCTATTTAATTCCTCTGAAATTGTTGTTTTTTCATGTTTAAGTCCTCTAAAATTGTTGATTTTTCACGTTTAAACTTGCGCTTTAGTCTTTTTTGTTTTTCTGCAGATACTGACTGGATGTGCGACTGCCTGGCTGACTGGATGTGCGACTGCCCGATGACCAAGTTGAGTAGTTTATCTTTTTTTCTGTTCCGGGTAGCAGGGGTAGCTCTTGCTACCCTCAGGAAGTGATCGGCCCTGCCCTTGCGAGATCACGTTTGTCCTGTTATCTGTTGTCTGCGTTTTGAGAGTCATTCGTTTAATTAGGTGCTTATTTTTTGGCTATTTAATTCCTCTGAAATTGTTGTTTTTTCATGTTTAAGTCCTCTAAAATTGTTGATTTTTCACGTTTAAACTTGCGCTTTAGTCTTTTTTTGTTTTTCTGCAGATACTGACTGGATGTGCGACTGCCTGGCTGACTGGATGTGCGACTGCCCGATGAACAAGTTGAGTATTTTTTAATCTTTTTGTTCCGGGTAGCAGGGGTAGCTCTTGCTACCCTCAGGAAGTGATCGGCCCTGCCCTTGCGAGATCACGTTTGTCCTGTTATCTGTTGTCTGCGTTTTGTGAGTCATTCGTTTAATTGGGTGCTTATTTTTTGGCTATTTAATTCCTCTGAAATTGTTGTTTTTCCATGTATATTTCCTCTAAAATTGTTGATTTTTCACGTTTAAACTTGCGCTTTAGTCTTTTTTGTTTTTCTGCAGATACTGACTGGATGTGCGACTGCCTGGCTGACTGGATGTGCGACTGCCCGATGACTAAGTTGAGTATTTTTTTTATCTTCTTTTTGTTCCGGGTAGCAGGGGTAGCTCTTGCTACCCTCAGGAAGTGATCGGCCCTGCCCTTGCGAGATCACGTTTGTCCTGTTATCTGTTGTCTGCGTTTTGTGAGTCATTCGTTTAATTAGGTGCTTATTTTTTGGCTATTTAATTCCTCTAAAATTGTTGATTTTTCACGTTTAAACTTGCGCTTTAGTCTTTTTTGTTTTTCTGCAGATACTGACTGGATGTGCGACTGCCTGGCTGACTGGATGTGCGACTGCCCGATGACTAAGTTGAGTATTTTTTTATCTTCTTTTTGTTCCGGGTAGCAGGGGTAGCTCTTGCTACCCTCAGGAAGTGATCGGCCCTGCCCTTGCGAGATCACGTTTGTCCTGTTATCTGTTGTCTGCGTTTTGTGAGTCATTCGTTTAATTAGGTGCTTATTTTTTGGCTATTTAATTCCTCTGAAATTGTTGTTTTTTCATGTTTATTTCCTCTAAAATTGTTGATTTTTCACGTTTAAACTTGCGCTTTAGTCTTTTTTGTTTTTCTGCAGATACTGACTGGATGTGCGACTGCCTGGCTGACTGGATGTGCGACGGCCCGATGACTAAGTTGAGTAGTTTATCTTTTTTCTGTTCCGGGTAGCAGGGGTAGCTCTTGCTACCCTCAGGAAGTGATCGGCCCTGCCCTTGCGAGATCACGTTTGTCCTGTTATCTGTTGTCTGCGTTTTGTGAGTCATTCGTTTAATTAGGTGCTTATTTTTTGGCTATTTAATTCCTCTGAAATTGTTGTTTTTTCATGTTTAAGTCCTCTAAAATTGTTGATTTTTCACGTTTAAACTTGCGCTTTAGTCTTTTTTGTTTTTCTGCAGATACTGACTGGATGTGCGACTGCCTGGCTGACTGGATGTGCGACTGCCCGATGACCAAGTTGAGTAGTTTATCTTTTTTTCTGTTCCGGGTAGCAGGGGTAGCTCTTGCTACCCTCAGGAAGTGATCGGCCCTGCCCTTGCGAGATCACGTTTGTCTTGTTATCTGTTGTCTGCGTTTTGTGAGTCATTCGTTTATTTAGGTGCTTATTTTTTGGCTATTTAATTCCTCTGAAATTGTTGTTTTTTTATGTTTAAGTCCTCTAAAATTGTTGATTTTTCACGTTTAAACTTGCGCTTTAGTCTTTTTTGTTTTTCTGCAGATACTGACTGGATGTGCGACTGCCTGGCTGACTGGATGTGCGACTGCCCGATGACTAAGTTGAGTATTTTTTTATCTTCTTTTTGTTCCGGGTAGCAGGGGTAGCTCTTGCTACCCTCAGGAAGTGATTGGCCCTGCCCTTGCGAGATCACGTTTGTCCTGTTATCTGTTGTCTGCGTTTTGCGAGTCATTCGTTTAATTAGGTGCTTATTTTTTGGCTATTTAATTCCTCTGAAATTGTTGTTTTTTCATGTTTAAGTCCTCTAAAATTGTTGATTTTTCACGTTTAAACTTGCGCTTTAGTCTTTTTTGTTTTTCTGCAGATACTGACTGGATGTGCGACTGCCTGGCTGACTGGATGTGCGACTGCCCGATGACTAAGTTGAGTATTTTTTTTATCTTCTTTTTGTTCCGGGTAGCAGGGGTAGCTCTTGCTACCCTCAGGAAGTGATCGGCCCTGCCCTTGCGAGATCACGTTTGTCCTGTTATCTGTTGTCTGCGTTTTGTGAGTCATTCGTTTAATTAGGTGCTTATTTTTTGGCTATTTAATTCCTCTAAAATTGTTGATTTTTCACGTTTAAACTTGCGCTTTAGTCTTTTTTGTTTTTCTGCAGATACTGACTGGATGTGCGTCTGCCTGGCTGACTGGATGTGCGACTGCCCGATGACTAAGTTGAGTATTTTTTTTATCTTCTTTTTGTTCCGGGTAGCAGGGGTAGCTCTTGCTACCCTCAGGAAGTGATCGGCCCTGCCCTTGCGAGATCACGTTATCTGTTGTCTGCGTTTTGTGAGTCATTCGTTTAATTAGGTGCTTATTTTTTGGCTATTTAATTCCTCTGAAATTGTTGTTTTTTCATGTTTAAGTCCTCTAAAATTGTTGATTTTTCACGTTTAAACTTGCGCTTTAGTCTTTTTTGTTTTTCTGCAGATACTGACTGGATGTGCGACTGCCTGGCTGACTGGATGTGCGACTGCCCGATGACCAAGTTGAGTAGTTTATCTTTTTTTCTGTTCCGGGTAGCAGGGGTCGCTTTTGCTACCCTCAGGAAGTGATCGGCCCTGCCCTTGCGAGATCACGTTTGTCCTGTTATCTGTTGTCTGCGTTTTGAGAGTCATTCGTTTAATTAGGTGCTTATTTTTTGGCTATTTAATTCCTCTGAAATTGTTGTTTTTTCATGTTTAAGTCCTCTAAAATTGTTGATTTTTCACGTTTAAACTTGCACTTTAGTCTTTTTTTGTTTTTCTGCAGATACTGACTGGATGTGCGACTGCCTGGCTGACTGGATGTGCGACTGCCCGATGAACAAGTTGAGTATTTTTTAATCTTTTTGTTCCGGGTAGCAGGGGTAGCTCTTGCTACCCTCAGGAAGTGATCGGCCCTGCCCTTGCGAGATCACGTTTGTCCTGTTATCTGTTGTCTGCGTTTTGTGAGTCATTCGTTTAATTAGGTGCTTATTTTTTGGCTATTTAATTCCTCTGAAATTGTTGTTTTTTCATGTTTATTTCCTCTAAAATTGTTGATTTTTCACGTTTAAACTTGCGCTTTAGTCTTTTTTGTTTTTCTGCAGATACTGACTGGATGTGCGACTGCCTGGCTGACTGGATGTGCGACTGCCCAATGACTATGTTGAGTCTTTTTTATCTTCTTTTTGTTCCGGGTAGCAGGGGTAACTCTTGCTACCCTCAGGAAGTGATCGGCCCTGCCCTTGCGAGATCACGTTTGTCCTGTTATCTGTTGTCTGCGTTTTGTGAGTCATTCGTTTAATTAGGTGCTTATTTTTTGGCTATTTAATTCCTCTAAAATTGTTGATTTTTCACGTTTAAACTTGCGCTTTAGTCTTTTTTGTTTTTCTGCAGATACTGACTGGATGTGCGACTGCCTGGCTGACTGGATGTGCGACTGCCCGATGACCAAGTTGAGTAGTTTATCTTTTTTTCTGTTCCGGGTAGCAGGGGTAGCTCTTGCTACCCTCAGGAAGTGATCGGCCCTACCCTTGCGAGATCACGTTTGTCCTGTTATCTGTTGTCTGCGTTTTGTGAGTCATTCGTTTAATTAGGTGCTTATTTTTTGGCTATTTAATTCCTCTGAAATTGTTGTTTTTTCATGTTTAAGTCCTCTAAAATTGTTGATTTTTCACGTTTAAACTTGCGCTTTAGTCTTTTTTGTTTTTCTGCAGATACTGACTGGATGTGCGACTGCCTGGCTGACTGGATGTGCGACTGCCCGATGACCAAGTTGAGTAGTTTATCTTTTTTTCTGTTCCGGGTAGCAGGGGTAGCTCTTGCTACCCTCAGGAAGTGATCGGCCCTGCCCTTGCGAGATCACGTTTGTCCTGTTATCTGTTGTCTGCGTTTTGTGAGTCCTTCGTTTAATTAGGTGCTTATTTTTTGGCTATTTAAATCCTCTGAAATTGTTGTTTTTTCATGTTTAAGTCCTCTAAAATTGTTGATTTTTCACGTTTAAACTTGCGCTTTAGTCTTTTTTGTTTTTCTGCAGATACTGACTGGATGTGCGACTGCCTGGCTGACTGGATGTGCGACTGCCCGATGACCAAGTTGAGTAGTTTATCTTTTTTCTGTTCCGGGTAGCAGGGGTAGCTCTTGCTACCCTCAGGAAGTGATCGGCCCTGCCCTTGCGAGATCACGTTTGTCCTGTTATCTGTTGTCTGCGTTTTGTGAGTCATTCGTTTAATTAGGTGCTTATTTTTGGCTATTTAATTCCTCTGAAATTGTTGTTTTTTTATGTTTAAGTCCTCTAAAATTGTTGATTTTTCACGTTTAAACTTGCGCTTTAGTGTTTTTTGTTTTTCTGCAGATACTGACTGGATGTGCGACTGCCTGGCTGACTGGATGTGCGACTGCCCGATGACTAAGTTGAGTATTTTTTTAATCTTCTTTTTGTTCCGGGTAGCAGGGGTAGCTCTTGCTACCCTCAGGAAGTGATCGGCCCTGCCCTTGCGAGATCACGTTTGTCCTGTTATCTGTTGTCTGCGTTTTGTGAGTCATTCGTTTAATTAGGTGCTTATTTTTTGGCTATTTAATTCCTCTAAAATTGTTGATTTTTCACGTTTAAACTTGCGCTTTAGTCTTTTTTGTTTTTCTGCAGATACTGACTGGATGTGCGACTGCCTGGCTGACTGGATGTGCGACTGCCCGATGACTAAGTTGAGTATTTTTTTATCTTCTTTTTGTTCCGGGTAGCAGGGGTAGCTCTTGCTACCCTCAGGAAGTGATCGGCCCTGCCCTTGCGAGATCACGTTTGTCCTGTTATCTGTTGTCTGCGTTTTGTGAGTCCTTCGTTTAATTAGGTGCTTATTTTTTGGCTATTTAATTCCTCTGAAATTGTTGTTTTTTTATGTTTAAGTCCTCTAAAATTGTTGATTTTTCACGTTTAAACTTGCGCTTTAGTCTTTTTTGCTTTTCTGCAGATACTGACTGGATGTGCGACTGCCTGGCTGACTGGATGTGCGACTGCCCGATGACTAAGTTGAGTATTTTTTAATCTTCTTTTTGTTCCGGGTAGCAGGGGTAGCTCTTGCTACCCTCAGGATGTGATCTTCCCTGCCCTTGCGAGATCACGTTTGTCCTGTTATCTGTTGTCTGCGTTTTGCGAGTCATTCGTTTAATGAGGTGCTTATTTTTTGGCTATTTAATTCCTCTGAAATCGTTGGTTTTTTATGTTTAAGTCCTCTAAAATTGTTGATTTTTCACGTTTTAAACTTGCGTTTTAGTCTTTTTTGTTTTTCTGGAGATACTGACTGGATGTGCGACTGCCTGCTGACTGGATGTGCGACTGCCCGATGACCAAGTTGAGTAGTTTATCTTTTTTTCTGTTCCGGGTAGCAGGGGTAGCTCTTGCTACCCTCAGGAAGTGATCGGCCCTACCCTTGCGAGATCACGTTTGTCCTGTTATCTGTTGTCTGCGTTTTGTGAGTCATTCGTTTAATTAGGTGCTTATTTTTTGGCTATTTAATTCCTCTGAAATTGTTGTTTTTTCATGTTTAAGTCCTCTAAAATTGTTGATTTTCACGTTTAAACTTGCGCTTTAGTCTTTTTTGTTTTTCTGCAGATACTGACTGGATGTGCGACTGCCTGGCTGACTGGATGTGCGACTGCCCGATGACCAAGTTGAGTAGTTTATCTTTTTTTCTGTTCCGGGTAGCAGGGGTAGCTCTTGCTACCCTCAGGAAGTGATCGGCCCTGCCCTTGCGAGATCACGTTTGTCCTGTTATCTGTTGTCTGCGTTTTGTGAGTCCTTCGTTTAATTAGGTGCTTATTTTTTGGCTATTTAATTCCTCTGAAATTGTTGTTTTTTTTATGTTTAAGTCCTCTAAAATTGTTGATTTTTCACGTTTAAACTTGCGCTTTAGTCTTTTTTGTTTTTCTGCAGATACTGACTGGATGTGCGACTGCCTGGCTGACTGGATGTGCGACTGCCCGATGAACAAGTTGAGTAGTTTATCTTTTTTCTGTTCCGGGTAGCAGGGGTAGCTCTTGCTACCCTCAGGAAGTGATCGGCCCTGCCCTTGCGAGATCACGTTTGTCCTGTTATCTGTTGTCTGCGTTTTGTGAGTCATTCGTTTAATTAGGTGCTTATTTTTTGGCTATTTAATTCCTCTGAAATTGTTGTTTTTTTTATGTTTAAGTCCTCTAAAATTGTTGATTTTTCACGTTTAAACTTGCGCTTTAGTCTTTTTTGCTTTTCTGCAGATACTGACTGGATGTGCGACTGCCTGGCTGACTGGATGTGCGACTGCCCGATGACTAAGTTGAGTATTTTTTAATCTTCTTTTTGTTCCGGGTAGCAGGGGTAGCTCTTGCTACCCTCAGGATGTGATCTTCCCTGCCCTTGCAAGATCACGTTTGTCCTGTTATCTGTTGTCTGCGTTTTGCGTGTCATTCGTTTAATTAGGTGCTTATTTTTTGGCTATTTAATTCCTCTGAAATCGTTGTTTTTTTATGTTTAAGTCCTCTAAAATTGTTGATTTTTCACGTTTAAACTTGCGTTTTAGTCTTTTTTGTTTTTCTGGAGATACTGACTGGATGTGCGACTGCCTGGCTGACTGGATGTGCGACTGCCCGATGACCAAGTTGAGTAGTTTATCTTTTTTTCTGTTCCGGGTAGCAGGGGTAGCTCTTGCTACCCTCAGGAAGTGATCTTCCCTGCCCTTGCGAGATCACGTTTGTCCTGTTATCTGTTGTCTGCGTTTTGCGAGTCATTCGTTTAATTAGGTGCTTATTTTTTGGCTATTTAATTCCTCTGAAATTGTTGTTTTTTTATGTTTAAGTCCTCTAAAATTGTTGATTTTTCACGTTTAAACTTGCGTTTTAGTCTTTTTTGTTTTTCTGGAGATACTGACTGGATGTGCGACTGCCTGGCTGACTGGATGTGCGACTGCCCGATGACCAAGTTGAGTAGTTTATCTTTTTTTCTGTTCCGGGTAGCAGGGGTAGCTCTTGCTACCCTCAGGAAGTGATCGGCCCTGCCCTTGCGAGATCACGTTTGTCCTGTTATCTGTTGTCTGCGTTTTGTGAGTCCTTCGTTTAATTAGGTGCTTATTTTTTGGCTATTTAATTCCTCTGAAATTGTTGTTTTTTCATGTTTAAGTCCTCTAAAATTGTTGATTTTTCACGTTTAAACTTGCTCTTTAGTCTTTTTTGTTTTTCTGCAGATACTGACTGGATGTGCGACTGCCTGGCTGACTGGATGTGCGACTGCCCGATGACCAAGTTGAGTAGTTTATCTTTTTTTCTGTTCCGGGTAGCAGGGGTAGCTCTTGCTACCCTCAGGAAGTGATCGGCCCTGCCCTTGCGAGATCACGTTTGTCCTGTTATCTGTTGTCTGCGTTTTGTGAGTCATTCGTTTAATTAGGTGCTTATTTTTTGGCTATTTAATTCCTCTGAAATTGTTGTTTTTTTATGTTTAAGTCCTCTAAAATTGTTGATTTTTCACGTTTAAACTTGCGCTTTAGTCTTTTTTGCTTTTCTGCAGATACTGACTGGATGTGCGACTGCCTGGCTGACTGGATGTGCGACTGCCCGATGACTAAGTTGAGTATTTTTTAATCTTCTTTTTGTTCCGGGTAGCAGGGGTAGCTCTTGCTACCCTCAGGATGTGATCTTCCCTGCCCTTGCAAGATCACGTTTGTCCTGTTATCTGTTGTCTGCGTTTTGCGTGTCATTCGTTTAATTAGGTGCTTATTTTTTGGCTATTTAATTCCTATGAAATCGTTGTTTTTTTATGTTTAAGTCCTCTAAAATTGTTGATTTTTCACGTTTAAACTTGCGTTTTAGTCTTTTTGTTTTTCTGGAGATACTGACTGGATGTGCGACTGCCTGGCTGACTGGATGTGCGACTGCCCGATGACCAAGTTGAGTAGTTTATCTTTTTTTCTGTTCCGGGTAGCAGGGGTAGCTCTTGCTACCCTCAGGAAGTGATCTTCCCTGCCCTTGCGAGATCACGTTTGTCCTGTTATCTGTTGTCTGCGTTTTGCGAGTCATTCGTTTAATTAGGTGCTTATTTTTTGGCTATTTAATTCCTCTGAAATTGTTGTTTTTTTATGTTTAAGTCCTCTAAAATTGTTGATTTTTCACGTTTAAACTTGCGTTTTAGTCTTTTTTGTTTTTCTGGAGATACTGACTGGATGTGCGACTGCCTGGCTGACTGGATGTGCGACTGCCCGATGACCAAGTTGAGTAGTTTATCTTTTTTTCTGTTCCGGGTAGCAGGGGTAGCTCTTGCTACCCTCAGGAAGTGATCGGCCCTGCCCTTGCGAGATCACGTTTGTCCTGTTATCTGTTGTCTGCGTTTTGTGAGTCCTTCGTTTAATTAGGTGCTTATTTTTTGGCTATTTAATTCCTCTGAAATTGTTGTTTTTTCATGTTTAAGTCCTCTAAAATTGTTGATTTTTCACGTTTAAACTTGCTCTTTAGTCTTTTTTGTTTTTCTGCAGATACTGACTGGATGTGCGACTGCCTGGCTGACTGGATGTGCGACTGCCCGATGACCAAGTTGAGTAGTTTATCTTTTTTTCTGTTCCGGGTAGCAGGGGTAGCTCTTGCTACCCTCAGGAAGTGATCGGCCCTGCCCTTGCAAGATCACGTTTGTCCTGTTATCTGTTGTCTGCGTTTTGTGAGTCATTCGTTTAATTAGGTGCTTATTTTTTGGCTATTTAAATCCTCTGAAATTGTTGTTTTTTCATGTTTAAGTCCTCTAAAATTGTTGATTTTTCACGTTTAAACTTGCGCTTTAGTCTTTTTTGTTTTTCTGGAGATACTGACTGGATGTGCGACTGCCTGGCTGACTGGATGTGCGACTGCCCGATGACCAAGTTGAGTAGTTTATCTTTTTTCTGTTCCGGGTAGCAGGGGTAGCTCTTGCTACCCTCAGGAAGTGATCGGCCCTGCCCTTGCGAGATCACGTTTGTCCTGTTATCTGTTGTCTGCGTTTTGTGAGTCATTCGTTTAATTAGGTGCTTATTTTTTGGCTATTTAATTCCTCTGAAATTGTTGTTTTTTTATGTTTAAGTCCTCTAAAATTGTTGATTTTTCACGTTTAAACTTGCGCTTTAGTGTTTTTTGTTTTTCTGCAGATACTGACTGGATGTGCGACTGCCTGGCTGACTGGATGTGCGACTGCCCGATGACTGAGTTGAGTATTTTTTTTATCTTCTTTTTGTTCCGGGTAGCAGGGGTAGCTCTTGCTACCCTCAGGAAGTGATCGGCCCTGCCCTTGCGAGATCACGTTTGTCCTGTTATCTGTTGTCTGCGTTTTGTGAGTCATTCGTTTAATTAGGTGCTTATTTTTTGGCTATTTAATTCCTCTGAAATTGTTGTTTTTTCATGTTTAAGTCCTCTAAAATTGTTGATTTTTCACGTTTAAACTTGCGCTTTAGTCTTTTTTGTTTTTCTGCAGATACTGACTGGATGTGCGACTGCCTGGCTGACTGGATGTGCGACTGCCCGATGACCAAGTTGAGTAGTTTATCTTTTTTCTGTTCCGGGTAGCAGGGGTAGCTCTTGCTACCCTCAGGAAGTGATCGGCCCTGCCCTTGCGAGATCACGTTTGTCCTGTTATCTGTTGTCTGCGTTTTGTGAGTCATTCGTTTAATTAGGTGCTTATTTTTTGGCTATTTAATTCCTCTGAAATTGTTGTTTTTTTATGTTTAAGTCCTCTAAAATTGTTGATTTTTCACGTTTAAACTTGCGCTTTAGTGTTTTTTGTTTTTCTGCAGATACTGACTGGATGTGCGACTGCCTGGCTGACTGGATGTGCGACTGCCCGATGACTAAGTTGAGTATTTTTTTTATCTTCTTTTTGTTCCGGGTAGCAGGGGTAGCTCTTGCTACCCTCAGGAAGTGATCGGCCCTGCCCTTGCGAGATCACGTTTGTCCTGTTATCTGTTGTCTGCGTTTTGTGAGTCATTCGTTTAATTAGGTGCTTATTTTTTGGCTATTTAATTCCTCTAAAATTGTTGATTTTTCACGTTTAAACTTGCGCTTTAGTCTTTTTTGTTTTTCTGCAGATACTGACTGGATGTGCGACTGCCTGGCTGACTGGATGTGCGACTGCCCGATGACTAAGTTGAGTATTTTTTTATCTTCTTTTTGTTCCGGGTAGCAGGGGTAGCTCTTGCTACCCTCAGGAAGTGATCGGCCCTGCCCTTGCGAGATCACGTTTGTCCTGTTATCTGTTGTCTGCGTTTTGTGAGTCCTTCGTTTAATTAGGTGCTTATTTTTTGGCTATTTAATTCCTCTGAAATTGTTGTTTTTTTATGTTTAAGTCCTCTAAAATTGTTGATTTTTCACGTTTAAACTTGCGCTTTAGTCTTTTTTGTTTTTCTGCAGATACTGACTGGATGTGCGACTGCCTGGCTGACTGGATGTGCGACTGCCCGATGACTAAGTTGAGTATTTTTTAATCTTCTTTTTGTTCCGGGTAGCAGGGGTAGCTCTTGCTACCCTCAGGATGTGATCTTCCCTGCCCTTGCGAGATCACGTTTGTCCTGTTATCTGTTGTCTGCGTTTTGCGAGTCATTCGTTTAATTAGGTGCTTATTTTTTGGCTATTTAATTCCTCTGAAATCGTTGGTTTTTTATGTTTAAGTCCTCTAAAATTGTTGATTTTTCACGTTTAAACTTGCGTTTTAGTCTTTTTTGTTTTTCTGGAGATACTGACTGGATGTGCGACTGCCTGGCTGACTGGATGTGCGACTGCCCGATGACCAAGTTGAGTAGTTTATCTTTTTTTCTGTTCCGGGTAGCAGGGGTAGCTCTTGCTACCCTCAGGAAGTGATCGGCCCTACCCTTGCGAGATCACGTTTGTCCTGTTATCTGTTGTCTGCGTTTTGTGAGTCATTCGTTTAATTAGGTGCTTATTTTTTGGCTATTTAATTCCTCTGAAATTGTTGTTTTTTTTATGTTTAAGTCCTCTAAAATTGTTGATTTTTCACGTTTAAACTTGCGCTTTAGTCTTTTTTGTTTTTCTGCAGATACTGACTGGATGTGCGACTGCCTGGCTGACTGGATGTGCGACTGCCCGATGACCAAGTTGAGTAGTTTATCTTTTTTCTGTTCCGGGTAGCAGGGGTAGCTCTTGCTACCCTCAGGAAGTGATCGGCCCTGCCCTTGCGAGATCACGTTTGTCCTGTTATCTGTTGTCTGCGTTTTGTGAGTCATTCGTTTAATTAGGTGCTTATTTTTTGGCTATTTAATTCCTCTGAAATTGTTGTTTTTTTATGTTTAAGTCCTCTAAAATTGTTGATTTTTCACGTTTAAACTTGCGCTTTAGTCTTTTTTGCTTTTCTGCAGATACTGACTGGATGTGCGACTGCCTGGCTGACTGGATGTGCGACTGCCCGATGACTAAGTTGAGTATTTTTTAATCTTCTTTTTGTTCCGGGTAGCAGGGGTAGCTCTTGCTACCCTCAGGATGTGATCTTCCCTGCCCTTGCAAGATCACGTTTGTCCTGTTATCTGTTGTCTGCGTTTTGCGTGTCATTCGCTTAATTAGGTGCTTATTTTTTGGCTATTTAATTCCTCTGAAATCGTTGTTTTTTTATGTTTAAGTCCTCTAAAATTGTTGATTTTTCACGTTTAAACTTGCGTTTTAGTCTTTTTTGTTTTTCTGGAGATACTGACTGGATGTGCGACTGCCTGGCTGACTGGATGTGCGACTGCCCGATGACCAAGTTGAGTAGTTTATCTTTTTTTCTGTTCCGGGTAGCAGGGGTAGCTCTTGCTACCCTCAGGAAGTGATCTTCCCTGCCCTTGCGAGATCACGTTTGTCCTGTTATCTGTTGTCTGCGTTTTGCGAGTCATTCGTTTAATTAGGTGCTTATTTTTTGGCTATTTAATTCCTCTGAAATTGTTGTTTTTTTATGTTTAAGTCCTCTAAAATTGTTGATTTTTCACGTTTAAACTTGCGTTTTAGTCTTTTTTGTTTTTCTGGAGATACTGACTGGATGTGCGACTGCCTGGCTGACTGGATGTGCGACTGCCCGATGACCAAGTTGAGTAGTTTATCTTTTTTTCTGTTCCGGGTAGCAGGGGTAGCTCTTGCTACCCTCAGGAAGTGATCGGCCCTGCCCTTGCGAGATCACGTTTGTCCTGTTATCTGTTGTCTGCGTTTTGTGAGTCCTTCGTTTAATTAGGTGCTTATTTTTTGGCTATTTAATTCCTCTGAAATTGTTGTTTTTTCATGTTTAAGTCCTCTAAAATTGTTGATTTTTCACGTTTAAACTTGCTCTTTAGTCTTTTTTGTTTTTCTGCAGATACTGACTGGATGTGCGACTGCCTGGCTGACTGGATGTGCGACTGCCCGATGACCAAGTTGAGTAGTTTATCTTTTTTTCTGTTCCGGGTAGCAGGGGTAGCTCTTGCTACCCTCAGGAAGTGATCGGCCCTGCCCTTGCGAGATCACGTTTGTCCTGTTATCTGTTGTCTGCGTTTTGTGAGTCATTCGTTTAATTAGGTGCTTATTTTTTGGCTATTTAATTCCTCTGAAATTGTTGTTTTTTCATGTTTAAGTCCTCTAAAATTGTTGATTTTTCACGTTTAAACTTGCGCTTTAGTCTTTTTTGTTTTTCTGCAGATACTGACTGGATGTGCGACTGCCTGGCTGACTGGATGTGCGACTGCCCGATGACCAAGTTGAGTAGTTTATCTTTTTTTCTGTTCCAGGTAGCAGGGGTAGCTCTTGCTACCCTCAGGAAGTGATCGGCCCTGCCCTTGTGAGATCATGTTTGTCCTGTTATCTGTTGTCTGCGTTTTGTGAGTCATTCGTTTAATTAGGTGCTTATTTTTTGGCTATTTAATTCCTCTGAAATTGTTGTTTTTTCATGTTTATTTCCTCTAAAATTGTTGATTTTTCACGTTTAAACTTGCGCTTTAGTCTTTTTTGTTTTTCTGCAGATACTGACTGGATGTGCGACTGCCTGGCTGACTGGATGTGCGACTGCCCGATGACCAAGTTGAGTAGTTTATCTTTTTTTCTGTTCCGGGTAGCAGGGGTAGCTCTTGCTACCCTCAGGAAGTGATCGGCCCTGCCCTTGCGAGATCACGTTTGTCCTGTTATCTGTTGTCTGCGTTTTGTGAGTCATTCGTTTAATTAGGTGCTTATTTTTTGGCTATTTAATTCCTCTGAAATTGTTGTTTTTTCATGTTTAAGTCCTCTAAAATTGTTGATTTTTCACGTTTAAACTTGCGCTTTAGTCTTTTTTGTTTTTCTGCAGATACTGACTGGATGTGCGACTGCCTGGCTGACTGGATGTGCGACTGCCCGATGACCAAGTTGAGTAGTTTATCTTTTTTTCTGTTCCGGGTAGCAGGGGTAGCTCTTGCTACCCTCAGGAAGTGATCGGCCCTGCCCTTGCGAGATCACGTTTGTCCTGTTATCTGTTGTCTGCGTTTTGTGAGTCATTCGTTTAATTAGGTGCTTATTTTTTGGCTATTTAATTCCTCTGAAATTGTTGTTTTTTCATGTTTATTTCCTCTAAAATTGTTGATTTTTCACGTTTAAACTTGCGCTTTAGTCTTTTTTGTTTTTCTGCAGATACTGACTGGATGTGCGACTGCCTGGCTGACTGGATGTGCGACTGCCCGATGACCAAGTTGAGTAGTTTATCTTTTTTTCTGTTCCGGGTAGCAGGGGTAGCTCTTGCTACCCTCAGGAAGTGATCGGCCCTGCCCTTGCGAGATCACGTTTGTCCTGTTATCTGTTGTCTGCGTTTTGTGAGTCCTTCGTTTAATTAGGTGCTTATTTTTTGGCTATTTAATTCCTCTGATATTGTTGTTTTTTCATGTTTAAGTCCTCTAAAATTGTTGATTTTTCACGTTTAAACTTGCGCTTTAGTCTTTTTTGTTTTTCTGCAGATACTGACTGGATGTGCGACTGCCTGGCTGACTGGATGTGCGACTGCCCGATGACCGAGTTGAGTAGTTTATCTTTTTTTCTGTTCCGGGTAGCAGGGGTAGCTCTTGCTACCCTCAGGAAGTGATCGGCCCTGCCCTTGCGAGATCACGTTTGTCCTGTTATCTGTTGTCTGCGTTTTGTGAGTCATTCGTTTAATTAGGTGCTTATTTTTTGGCTATTTAATTCCTCTGAAATTGTTGTTTTTTCATGTTTATTTCCTCTAAAATTGTTGATTTTTCACGTTTAAACTTGCGCTTTAGTCTTTTTTGTTTTTCTGCAGATACTGACTGGATGTGCGACTGCCTGGCTGACTGGATGTGCGACGGCCCGATGACCAAGTTGAGTATTTTTTTATCTTCTTTTTGTTCCGGGTAGCAGGGGTAGCTCTTGCTACCCTCAGGAAGTGATCGGCCCTGCCCTTGCGAGATCACGTTTGTCCTGTTATCTGTTGTCTGCGTTTTGTGAGTCATTCGTTTAATTAGGTGCTTATTTTTTGGCTATTTAATTCCTCTGAAATTGTTGTTTTTTTTATGTTTAAGTCCTCTAAAATTGTTGATTTTTCACGTTTAAACTTGCGCTTTAGTCTTTTTTGTTTTTCTGCAGATACTGACTGGATGTGCGACTGCCTGGCTGACTGGATGTGCGACTGCCCGATGACCAAGTTGAGTAGTTTATCTTTTTTTCTGTTCCGGGTAGCAGGGGTAGCTCTTGTTACCCTCAGGAAGTGATCGGCCCTGCCCTTGCGAGATCACGTTTGTCCTGTTATCTGTTGTCTGCGTTTTGTGAGTCATTCGTTTAATTAGGTGCTTATTTTTTGGCTATTTAATTCCTCTGAAATTGTTTTTTCATGTTTAAGTCCTCTAAAATTGTTGATTTTTCACGTTTAAACTTGCACTTTAGTCTTTTTTGTTTTTCTGCAGATACTGACTGGATGTGCGACTGCCTGGCTGACTGGATGTGCGACTGCCCGATGACCAAGTTGAGTAGTTTATCTTTTTTTCTGTTCCGGGTAGCAGGGGTAGCTCTTGCTACCCTCAGGAAGTGATCGGCCCTGCCCTTGCGAGATCACGTTTGTCCTGTTATCTGTTGTCTGCGTTTTGAGAGTCATTCGTTTAATTAGGTGCTTATTTTTTGGCTATTTAATTCCTCTAAAATTGTTGATTTTTCACGTTTAAACTTGCGCTTTAGTCTTTTTTTGTTTTTCTGCAGATACTGACTGGATGTGCGATTGCCTGGCTGACTGGATGTGCGACTGCCCGAAGACTAAGTTGAGTATTTTTTTATCTTCTTTTTGTTCCGGGTAGCAGGGGTAGCTCTTGCTACCCTCAGGAAGTGATCGGCCCTGCCCTTGCGAGATCACGTTTGTCCTGTTATCTGTTGTCTGCGTTTTGTGAGTCATTCGTTTAATTAGGTGCTTATTTTTTGGCTATTTAATTCCTCTGAAATTGTTGTTTTTTCATGTTTAAGTCCTCTAAAATTGTTGATTTTTCACGTTTAAACTTGCGCTTTAGTCTTTTTTGCTTTTCTGCAGATACTGACTGGATGTGCGACTGCCTGGCTGACTGGATGTGCGACTGCCCGATGACCAAGTTGAGTAGTTTATCTTTTTTTCTGTTCCGGGTAGCAGGGGTAGCTCTTGCTACCCTTGGGAAGTGATCGGCCCTGCCCTTGCGAGATCACGTTTGTCCTGTTATCTGTTGTCTGCGTTTTGTGAGTCATTCGTTTAATTAGGTGCTTATTTTTTGGCTATTTAATTCCTCTGAAATTGTTGTTTTTTCATGTTTAAGTCCTCTAAAATTGTTGATTTTTCACGTTTAAACTTGCGCTTTAGTCTTTTTTGTTTTTCTGCAGATACTGACTGGATGTGCGACTGCCTGGCTGACTGGATGTGCGACTGCCCGATGACCAAGTTGAGTAGTTTATCTTTTTTTCTGTTCCGGGTAGCAGGGGTAGCTCTTGCTACCCTCAGGAAGTGATCGGCCCTGCCCTCGTGAGATCACGTTTGTCCTGTTATCTGTTGTCTGCGTTTTGTGAGTCATTCGTTTAATTAGGTGCTTATTTTTTGGCTATTTAATTCCTCTGAAATTGTTGTTTTTTCATGTTTAAGTCCTCTAAAATTGTTGATTTTTCACGTTTAAACTTGCGCTTTAGTCTTTTTTGTTTTTCTGCAGATACTGACTGGATGTGCGACTGCCTGGCTGACTGGATGTGCGACTGCCCGATGACTAAGTTGAGTATTTTTTTATCTTCTTTTTGTTACGGGTAGCAGGGGTAGCGCTTGCTACCCTCAGGAAGTGATCGGCCCTGCCCTTGCGAGATCACGTTTGTCCTGTTATCTGTTGTCTGCGTTTTGTGAGTCCTTAGTTTAATTAGGTGCTTATTTTTTGGCTATTTAATTCCTCTGAAATTGTTGTTTTTTCATGTTTAAGTTCTCTAAAATTGTTGATTTTTCACGTTTAAACTTGCGCTTTAGTCTTTTCTTTTTTTCTGCAGATACTGACTGGATGTGCGACTGCCTGGCTGACTGGATGTGCGACTGCCCGATGACCAAGTTGAGTAGTTTATCTTTTTTCTGTTCCTGGTAGCAGGGGTAGCTCTTGCTACCCTCAGGAAGTGATCGGCCCTGCCCTTGCGAGATCATGTTTGTCCTGTTATCTGTTGTCTGCGTTTTGTGAGTCATTCGTTTAATTAGGTGCTTATTTTTTGGCTATTTAATTCCTCTGAAATTGTTGTTTTTTTATGTTTAAGTCCTCTAAAATTGTTGATTTTTCACGTTTAAACTGGTGCTTTAGTCTTTTTTGCTTTTCTGCAGATACTGACTGGATGTGCGACTGCCTGGCTGACTGGATGTGCGACTGCCCGATGACCAAGTTGAGTATTTTTTAATCTTCTTTTTGTTCCGGGTAGCAGGGGTAGCTCTTGCTACCCTCAGGAAGTGATCGGCCCTGCCCTTGCGAGATCACGTTTGTCCTGTTATCTGTTGTCTGCGTTTTGTGAGTCATTCATTTAATTAGGTGCTTATTTTTTGGCTATTTAATTCCTCTGAAATTGTTTTTTCATGTTTAAGTCCTCTAAAATTGTTGATTTTTCACGTTTAAACTTGCGCTTTAGTCTTTTTTGTTTTTCTGCAGATACTGACTGGATGTGCGACTGCCTGGCTGACTGGATGTGCGACTGCCCGATGACTAAGTTGAGTAGTTTATCTTTTTATCTGTTCCGGGTAGCAGGGGTAGCTCTTGTTACCCTCAGGAAGTGATCGGCCCTGCCCTTGCGAGATCACGTTTGTCCTGTTATCTGTTGTCTGCGTTTTGTGAGTCCTTCGTTTAATTAGGTGCTTATTTTTTGGCTATTTAATTCCTCTGAAATTGTTGTTTTTTCATGTTTAAGTCCTCTAAAATTGTTGATTTTTCACGTTTAAACTTGCTCTTTAGTCTTTTTTGTTTTTCTGCAGATACTGACTGGATGTGCGACTGCCTGGCTGACTGGATGTGCGACTGCCCGATGACCAAGTTGAGTAGTTTATCTTTTTTTCTGTTCCGGGTAGCAGGGGTAGCTCTTGCTACCCTCAGGAAGTGATCGGCCCTGCCCTTGCGAGATCACGTTTGTCCTGTTATCTGTTGTCTGCGTTTTGTGAGTCATTCGTTTAATTAGGTGCTTATTTTTTGGCTATTTAATTCCTCTGAAATTGTTGTTTTTTCATGTTTAAGTCCTCTAAAATTATTGATTTTTCACGTTTAAACTTGCGCTTTAGTCTTTTTTTGTTTTTCTGCAGATACTGACTGGATGTGCGACTGCCTGGCTGACTGGATGTGCGACTGCCCGATGACCAAGTTGAGTATTTTTTAATCTTTTTTTCTGTTCCGGGTAGCAGGGGTAGCTCTTGCTACCCTCAGGAAGTGATCGGCCCTGCCCTTGCGAGATCACGTTTGTCCTGTTATCTGTTGTCTGCGTTTTGTGAGTCATTCGTTTAATTAGGTGCTTATTTTTTGGCTATTTAATTCCTCTAAAATTGTTGATTTTTCACGTTTAAACTTGCGCTTTAGTCTTTTTTGTTTTTCTGCAGATACTGATTGGATGTGCGACTACCTGGCTGACTGGATGTGCGACTGCCCGATGACCAAGTTGAGTAGTTTATCTTTTTTTCTGTTCCTGGTAGCAGGGGTAGCTCTTGCTACCCTCAGGAAGTGATCGGCCCTGCCCTTGCGAGATCACGTTTGTCCTGTTTTCTGTTGTCTGCGTTTTGTGAGTCATTCGTTTAATTAGGTGCTTATTTTTTGGCTATTTAATTCCTCTGAAATTGTTGTTTTTTCATTTTTAAGTCCTCTAAAATTGTTGATTTTTCACGTTTAAACTTGCGCTTTAGTCTTTTTTGTTTTTCTGCAGATACTGACTGGATGTGCGACTGCCTGGCTGACTGGATGTGCGACTGCCCGATGACCAAGTTGAGTATTTTTTAATCTTCTTTTTGTTCCGGCTAGCAGGGGTAGCTCTTGCTACCCTCAGGAAGTGATCGGCCCTGCCCTTGCGAGATCACGTTTGTCCTGTTATCTGTTGTCTGCGTTTTGTGAGTCATTCGTTTAATTAGGTGCTTATTTTTTGGCTATTTAATTCCTCTAAAATTGTTGATTTTTCACGTTTAAACTTGCGCTTTAGTCTTTTTTGCTTTTCTGCAGATACTGATTGGATGTGCGACTGCCTGGCTGACTGGATGTGCGACTGCCCGATGACCAAGTTGAGTAGTTTATCTTTTTTTTTGTTCCGGGTAGCAGGGGTAGCTCTTGCTACCCTTAGGAAGTGATCGGCCCTGCCCTTGCGAGATCACGTTTGTCCTGTTATCTGTTGTCTGCGTTTTGTGAGTCATTCGTTTAATTAGGTGCTTGTTTTTTGGCTATTTAATTCCTCTGAAATTGTTGTTTTTTCATGTTTAAGTCCTCTAAAACTGTTGATTTTTCACGTTTAAACTTGCGCTTTAGTCTTTTTTGTTTTTCTGGAGATACTGACTGGATGTGCGACTGCCTGGCTGACTGGATGTGCGACTGCCCGATGACCAAGTTGAGTAGTTTATCTTTTTTTCTGTTCCGGGTAGCAGGGGTAGCTCTTGCTACCCTCAGGAAGTGATCGGCCCTGCCCTTGCGAGATCACGTTTGTCCTGTTATCTGTTGTCTGCGTTTTGTGAGTCATTCGTTTAATTAGGTGCTTATTTTTTGGCTATTTAATTCCTCTAAAATTGTTGATTTTTCACGTTTAAACTTGCGCTTTAGTCTTTTTTGTTTTTCTGCAGATACTGACTGGATGTGCGACTGCCTGGCTGACTGGATGTGCGACTGCCCGATGACCAAGTTGAGTAGTTTATCTTTTTTTCTGTTCCGGGTAGCAGGGGTAGCTCTTGCTACCCTCAGGAAGTGATCGGCCCTGCCCTTGCGAGATCACGTTTGTCCTGTTATCTGTTGTCTGCGTTTTGTGAGTCATTCGTTTAATTAGGTGCTTATTTTTTGGCTATTTAATTCCTCTGAAATTGTTGTTTTTTCATGTTTATTTCCTCTAAAATTGTTGATTTTTCACGTTTAAACTTGCGCTTTAGTCTTTTTTGTTTTTCTGCAGATACTGACTGGATGTGCGACTGCCTGGCTGACTGGATGTGCGACTGCCCGATGACCAAGTTGAGTAGTTTATCTTTTTTTCTGTTCCGGGTAGCAGGGGTAGCTCTTGTTACCCTCAGGAAGTGATCGGCCCTGCCCTTGCGAGATCACGTTTGTCCTGTTATCTGTTGTCTGCGTTTTGTGAGTCCTTCGTTTAATTAGGTGCTTATTTTTTGGCTATTTAATTCCTCTGAAATTGTTTTTTCATGTTTAAGTCCTCTAAAATTGTTGATTTTTCACGTTTAAACTTGCGCTTTAGTCTTTTTTGTTTTTCTGCAGATACTGACTGGATGTGCGACTGCCTGGCTGACTGGATGTGCGACTGCCCGATGACCAAGTTGAGTAGTTTATCTTTTTTTCTGTTCCGGGTAGCAGGGGTAGCTCTTGCTACCCTCAGGAAGTGATCGGCCCTGCCCTTGCGAGATCACGTTTGTCCTGTTATCTGTTGTCTGCGTTTTGAGAGTCATTCGTTTAATTAGGTGCTTATTTTTTGGCTATTTAATTCCTCTAAAATTGTTGATTTTTCACGTTTAAACTTGCGCTTTAGTCTTTTTTTGTTTTTCTGCAGATACTGACTGGATGTGCGATTGCCTGGCTGACTGGATGTGCGACTGCCCGAAGACTAAGTTGAGTATTTTTTTATCTTCTTTTTGTTACGGGTAGCAGGGGTAGCGCTTGCTGCCCTCAGGAAGTGATCGGCCCTGCCCTTGCGAGATCACGTTTGTCCTGTTATCTGTTGTCTGCGTTTTGTGAGTCCTTCGTTTAATTAGGTGCTTATTTTTTGGCTATTTAATTCCTCTGAAATTGTTGTTTTTTCATGTTTAAGTTCTCTAAAATTGTTGATTTTTCACGTTTAAACTTGCGCTTTAGTCTTTTCTTTTTTTCTGCATATACTGACTGGATGTGCGACTGCCTGGCTGACTGGATGTGCGACTGCCCGATGACCAAGTTGAGTAGTTTATCTTTTTTCTGTTCCTGGTAGCAGGGGTAGCTCTTGCTACCCTCAGGAAGTGATCGGCCCTGCCCTTGCGAGATCATGTTTGTCCTGTTATCTGTTGTCTGCGTTTTGTGAGTCATTCGTTTAATTAGGTGCTTATTTTTTGGCTATTTAATTCCTCTGAAATTGTTGTTTTTTTATGTTTAAGTCCTCTAAAATTGTTGATTTTTCACGTTTAAACTTGTGCTTTAGTCTTTTTTGCTTTTCTGCAGATACTGACTGGATGTGCGACTGCCTGGCTGACTGGATGTGCGACTGCCCGATGACGAAGTTGAGTATTTTTTAATCTTCTTTTTGTTCCGGGTAGCAGGGGTAGCTCTTGCTACCCTCAGGAAGTGATCGGCCCTGCCCTTGCGAGATCACGTTTGTCCTGTTATCTGTTGTCTGCGTTTTGTGAGTCATTCATTTAATTAGGTGCTTATTTTTTGGCTATTTAATTCCTCTGAAATTGTTTTTTCATGTTTAAGTCCTCTAAAATTGTTGATTTTTCACGTTTAAACTTGCGCTTTAGTCTTTTTTGTTTTTCTGCAGATACTGACTGGATGTGCGACTGCCTGGCTGACTGGATGTGCGACTGCCCGATGACCAAGTTGAGTAGTTTATCTTTTTTTCTGTTCCGGGTAGCAGGGGTAGCTCTTGTTACCCTCAGGAAGTGATCGGCCCTGCCCTTGCGAGATCACGTTTGTCCTGTTATCTGTTGTCTGCGTTTTGTGAGTCCTTCGTTTAATTAGGTGCTTATTTTTTGGCTATTTAATTCCTCTGAAATTGTTGTTTTTTCATGTTTAAGTCCTCTAAAATTGTTGATTTTTCACGTTTAAACTTGCTCTTTAGTCTTTTTTGTTTTTCTGCAGATACTGACTGGATGTGCGACTGCCTGGCTGACTGGATGTGCGACTGCCCGATGACCAAGTTGAGTAGTTTATCTTTTTTTCTGTTCCGGGTAGCAGGGGTAGCTCTTGCTACCCTCAGGAAGTGATCGGCCCTGCCCTTGCGAGATCACGTTTGTCCTGTTATCTGTTGTCTGCGTTTTGTGAGTCATTCGTTTAATTAGGTGCTTATTTTTTGGCTATTTAATTCCTCTGAAATTGTTGTTTTTTCATGTTTAAGCCCTCTAAAATTATTGATTTTTCACGTTTAAACTTGCGCTTTAGTCTTTTTTTGTTTTTCTGCAGATACTGACTGGATGTGCGACTGCCTGGCTGACTGGATGTGCGACTGCCCGATGACCAAGTTGAGTAGTTTATAATCTTTTTTTCTGTTCCGGGTAGCAGGGGTAGCTCTTGCTACCCTCAGGAAGTGATCGGCCCTGCCCTTGCGAGATCACGTTTGTCCTGTTATCTGTTGTCTGCGTTTTGTGAGTCATTCGTTTAATTAGGTGCTTATTTTTTGGCTATTTAATTCCTCTAAAATTGTTGATTTT